>NC_073694.1:51939932-52240132 GCF_029784165.1 Wyeomyia smithii
TATTCCTTATTCCTTATTCCTTATTCCTTATTCCTTATTCCTTATTCCTTATTCCTTATTCCTTATTCCTTATTCCTTATTCCTTATTCCTTATTCCTTATTCCTTATTCCTTATTCCTTATTCCTTATTCCTTATTCCTTATTCCTTATTCCTTATTCCTTATTCCTTATTCCTTATTCCTTATTCCTTATTCCTTATTTCTTATTCCTTATTCCTTATTCCTTATTCCTTATTCCTTATTCCTTATTCCTTATTCCTTATTTCTTATTCCTTATTCCTTATTCCTTATTCCTTATTCCTTATTCCTTATTCCTTATTCCTTATTCCTTATTCCTTATTCCTTATTTCTTATTCCTTATTCCTTATTCCTTATTCCTTATTCCTTATTCCTTATTCCTTATTCCTTATTCCTTATTCCTTATTCCTTATTCCTTATTCCTTATTCCTTATTCCTTATTCCTTATTCCTTATTCCTTATTCCTTAAGTTTACAAAACTAAAAAAAATAAAATTAGTTGAATTATTTATCCCTGCGATCCTAACAGTTGAACCTTGGGAAAGCAGTGAATTCGCCGTCGCTGGGTAATACCGTACTTTACTTCATTTCTACTTAATTTTGAATTTCGTTTATTTTAACATAGCATTAACTGTATTAACTTGTTTTGTTTTATCCTCTACGAATATGCTATGTGTAAAAAAAATGTTTTTCCATCGAAAATTTTTTATTCTTAAAAAGACAATGTTACGTAAGATTCGTGGGGGGAGAGGGTAATGCAAAATCTTACTAAGCCTTATTATGGGGGGAGCGGGGGTCGATAATGTCGAAAAAAGTCCTTACATGAAGTCACTTCACGTTGAAATATATTCCACTTTCACGCTCACTTCACTTTTTGAGACCTATTCCCGATTCCACTTAAAGTGAGATGACAAAAATTTATTCCGCGAAGTGAGATTGGCAGTGAAATGAAAATGATAATAGGACAAGTGAAATGAGGGCGTTTCCCAGCTCAAAAAATTCTAAGTCCCAGAAAGTCAATTTTTTTGAAAAAAAAATTTTTCGAGATAACACCAGACTCGGCGTTTTATGCATCAATATAGAATTTTCGATATCAGTCCAAAAAGTGAAACCGCTTTGAGCCACTACTTCCCTAAATCCGATTAAGCTGAAATTTTGTATGTGAGGATGGTGCTTATTACGGGAGTCACTTCACGGTGAAATCAGAGTGAAGTGAACAAAATCCTATTACGGGACTCACGTTAGTGAGAAAAACGTCGCAAAGTGACATCTGCCGTGGAATCTGGGTTATTATAAGAGTCATATCAGTGAAGTGACAACGGAAAAAGCGACGTTTCGCGTGGAATTATTTCACGACCATTTTGAACGGTGAAATGATTCCACGAAGATGCCATAGGTCTTAAAGTTGATAGATTTGTGATCTAATGGTAAATACTGGATTTATTCTTCAGTAACGAAACGAATCAGAATTTGATCCGTGCCTTAAAGCGGTAAAATTTTCATTTATTTGGCCGATCAAAAAAATGCAAACTAGTTCAGGAAATTTTCGATACCGAAAAAAACATTTTTTTTTATACCGAATGTCTTAGAAATGCAGAACACGTCAAGATCTGGTGTTATCTAAAACAAAAAATAAAAAAAAAACACTTTCTGGGACTGAGATTTTTGAGCTGGGAAACAATCTTATTTCATTTGTCCTATTCTCAATTTCACTTCACTGTCAATCTCACTCCAGGGAGGTGATTTTTGTCACCTCACTTGAGGTGGAATCGGGAATAGGTCTAAAAAGTGAAGTGAGCGTGAGAGTGAAATATATTTCACCGTGAAGTGACTCCCGTAATAAGCACCGATATCTTTCAAGAAGACGAAACATTGGCAGGGTGGCGAAAAAATTTTCACAATTGAATTCCTTGATTTTCTCTGATATATAACATTAATTTTCCTGATATTTTTCAGCATTCAGCACAAAAAAAGTGCAGCGTAAATGAACGCAACTCTAAAATTTTAGTGAAAAAAGTGTTCGATCGGATATGAAACCAAACAGTAAAGGTACGCATTAATCTTTCACGCTGCGTTTTTGCGCTATATAAAGAGCCATTTAAAAATAAATCGCCTCTCGGTTAAAAAATCTTTCCTGATTGTTTTTCACTTTTCCTTGATATTTCCTGATTTCCCTGATCGAAAAATGAATTCCCTGACATTCCCTGATTTTTCCTAGGTATTTCCAGGTTTTCGACATCCTGATTGGTCCTACCGCTAAATAAAATTCCAAGGTCAATTTTTGACGTAGAACTACGTTTTTCTTTAGCCTACCACATAGGGATGCAAATAGGAAAACTATTACCGAAAAGGGGACGAAATATGTCCCTTTTTAAATGCTTATAAATCGGTTTGTTTTCAACCGATTTCCTTCATTTTTGCAGCAATTGTTTGGAAAATTATACACGCATCCACCCAAATGTAGAAAATTGTTGATTGATTATGCAAACTATTGTATTATTGATAATTGTCAAGACTTGTTTAAACGAAAATTACGTGCTCTGATTGGTCGTTATATGATTGCTTCCCAAGCACGGTCGACAGAATCATATACCTTGCAATTGAAAACATGCTATTTGGCCTATATAAGAGCCTGTTTCAGCCGAAGCCGCTCATAATTCTCGCTGAACATGTGAAAAGGGCCCATGTGCCATATGTAAACAAGCCACAATTTCACGTTTTTCAATGAATTCAAGCTTATTCTACTCGTACAAATAAGGTTTTTTTGATAAAGAGTGAATTCTTTTATCAATAAATCTTATTGCTAAGAGCAGATTTCGCTTGTATTGATAAAAAAACGAGAAAATTTAGCTTGTTTACATATGGCACATGGGCCCTTTTCACATGTTTGGCGAGAATTGTTCTGGACAGCAAAAAGTTGTCAACAGTAGTCGTCCTTCCTTAGCAGCAGCACTAGCCCTGTGGTTGGTCACCACGTCTCAGATCGTCATCACCAAATCCAATTTTGAACAGCAAAATGCCCTTTTTCAAGGCAAATAAACAAGTCATTGAAAGTTAATAATTTTTGACAACGTAAGCAAGCATTCTGTGTGGATTCTAGCAGTTACATCTGTCGCGGCCGTCTAATTTACAGAAGGTGAAATAGCTTTCACAGTGCATGTTGTCCGTGTATCTTAACTCCCCCACTGTTGGGGCACAAAGGTTGCGATCAGCAACCGATTTTGAACAGCAAAATGCCTTTTTTTTCAAGGCAAATAAACAAGTAATTGAAGGGTGAAAATTTCCTAGCATCAACACAAGCAAACATTCTTAGCGGGATCCTAGCAATCAAATTCTGTTGTAGTTTATTTAGTTGATACCCCCACTGTTGGGACAGCACAAAGGCTGCGATCAACATAACCGATTTTGAATAACAAACTGCCCAGTTAGAACGCATCAACAAAGGCAGAGCTAATATGAAGTCGATTCAATCAATCAGCATTAACAGAATTTCGTCGTCTCCCAGCTGCCAAGTTGCAACATGATGCAACACGCAACAGCGAGCAAACGAAATCGCTTGATGTTACAAACCGCAATACGGGTTAAAATCGTTGCGTGTGAGAGCACCATCGATGTTTATTCGCTGGAAACAAATATCGAATGCGAATTGTTGAATAATTCGTCTATAGAATATTAGAGAATTAGACAATTGAACAGAAAGGCGTGGCCTATTACGTAGCACCCTTCGGCTATAATAGAGTGTTTCTGGGAAAACTAGCTACATTCATTAGTCGGAAGGTGAACTGGATGGACCGTCCACAACGTTGACAGCAGTAGCAGCAGATATCGGCACTCAGCAGTTGCAGTAACAGACCATAGCAGCGGGTCGCGCCTGTGGCTGCCTTCAAATTAAGCACTTGCCCTGTGGTTGGTCACCATATCTCAGGAGCAGCGCGGTTCTTCTCGCTTCTCAGCGTGTGTCGTCCGACTGCCGTAATTGCCCCACTACTGAGGCAGCATGAAGGTTGCCATCAGCGAATCCAATTTTGAGCAGCAAAATGCTTTTCTCAAGGCATATGAACAAATATTTGAAGGTTAATAATTTTTTGACAACTCAAGCGAGCAATCTGTGCTGGATACTAGCAATTTAAATCTGTAGCAGCCGTCTAATTTACAGAATGTGAAACAGCTTTTACAGCTCGTGTTTTCAGTGTTTTTATTACCCCACTGTTGAGGCAGCACAAAGCAAGCATTAGTAGACTTTGACTCATTAATGAAACACCTACAACAATGCATTTGTTAATAGTGTGCGTAGTTCTACGTCAGTTATGCGGTTGTGTCTTGGATACAACCTCCTACTTTTCTGTTATGTTCTATTAGCCGCAGTGAAAGTGAATCCCGGATCCAAATCGCAATTCGAATCATGAATCGAATCAAATTTGAATCAAGATTCGATCTCGATTCATATACCTAATTTGAATCAAAGTTTGTATCGTGATTTAAATCACAATTGAATCCGCTATACAATTCAAAATGATTCAGAATGCGATTCTAATCGCAGCTCAAATCGTGAATATAATCCAATTTGAACCGGTAAATCATGGTAATGTCGCATCAGATAAAATTAGGATGTTAACCGTGATAGAAATCGCAATGTTAGTCGTTATTTCATTCGTGATTTTAATCGTGCTACAGATGTTGGTTTTATTTGTGATTTCAATCTTCATTAGAATCGTTATTAAAATTGTTATTGTAATCATATTGAAAATAGTATACTATAGTATTACTTTTGAATTACTCATTTCAGAATCCTGTTTGAATAGTGATTCATAACTTGCAATTGGATGCCCTTTAGTCGAGAATTGATTCGTGATTCGAATCGTGACACGAATTACAAATAGAATCGTGCAGGTATAATTTTTCGGAATTTATTGTTGTTGACAAAAAAAAAACAATCACAAATTCCTAATTCCCTCCCAAATGCATTTCGTCAAAGTGTACACAACAAAAACCGATAAAATGCTCAAATATCTCTCTCTTGGTGTCCCATACCCAAGACCCAACAACCATGCGGTCTTTCTTTTATTGCATTTTTCTTTTCGTTTTTTGTTTCCTTTTTTTTTTCACTATGCAGCACCACAGCTTCAAAGCGTTGCTGTACGCTTTCCTATTCCTTTTGCGAAATGAGGAAATCATCATCCTTCCGAGAACATCCGATACATTGTTCAAGGTTTTTTTTTTTTCTTCGCTTTGAATCCTCTTTCAATCTTCGCACTAGGAACACGGGTAGAGGGTTTAGGGTCTCGTCTGTCTTGCTGTTTTGCATCCAACCTGTCTTTGATGAGCAAAGGTTGCAAAATTCCTTTACATGCTCGTTGCTTTTTGAACAAATTGAATAAAGGAGATGTGAACAGATTTTTTCGTAACTTGACGTACCTACCATTCATTATTTAGAATACAAAAAGCTCACCTAAAACATGCTCGTAAAATAGGGTAATTACCGAACAGAGTAATAGGGTAATTACCGAACAGAGCGACAGAAATGACGCCCAAAAAGATGGAGTGTGACGCAAACGCGTCAGCAAACAATCTGTTCTCCAGCCTACATTTCGAAAAAAAATGTTATCAATACTCACCCCAAATCGGAGCTATCAGATGTGACCTAGAAACCAGAAACGCTTCTTATCACGCGCACAGGTGAACAAACTGCAATTCGAAGACACTTTTTTGAAAACAAAAAAAAACTGTTCCACTTGCTGTCGTTTCCTGCGGTTGTCAAGCGCTTACGCTGAAGAGCTCACGTCATCTTCACGGCGTTCGTGAGGTCGTTAGCCGCACAGCACAGGTTCCTTCGATTCTGTCAAATTCATCACGGCAAAGGGGTTTGGATGTAGGTATTAAAACAATTAACAACGGAACAACAACAATAAAAAATAAACTTCGTCATGTTTCGCTGGATTCGTTTAGCGGCAGCGGGGCGGTGATAATTCACTTGCCAAACTACTATCACTTTGGACAACTTGCGACTGTCGCAGCAGCAGTGGGTTGGGGCCGGATACGTTTTAGAGCGAGTGGAAACATGATGGCAATAAAAATTTGTGTGTGTGTTCGCTTTCCTAGCGGCTGATAATTATTTTTTCATTTTTATTTTCTTCTCAAAATAGTTTTACTTTCCTTCTTACAATTACTCCCCCTTTTCGCCTCCCCCTCCCAAAACACTTTTCACAAGTTTTTTGCTTTTGGTTTTTTCTCTCCGACTTACAAGTTCGATTTGAGTTTTTCTTTTAATTTAATTATAGCAAATAAGAACCATACAAAATAGGAACCAAAAACCGGTTTGTTTGTTTTGTTTTGTTTTGTTTTGTTTGGAGCTTTTTTCGCTCCTAGCGATCGTCGCCAAGCAAAGGGCCGGGAGGTAAGTCCGTCATCCTCGTTTACTAGCTTTAAACTCTGATGTCTTAGGTAGATATTCTTTGTCGATAAGCATATAGTCAATATTTAGAGTATGGAGATTAGAGTGCATAGTTAAAGTCATCAGGGCTATTTAATGTTTTTTTTTTTTGCGGAACAGATATCTGTTTTATATAGTATGAGTTTTTTTTTCTTTGTTTCCTAAAAGTACATCCTCAACTGTGGACTAACAGCTTCGATCGGTACAGTAAAACATGGCAGGTACGTTTCAAAATATAGAATGGCTCCCCTGTTTATTCCTAACATTCGTCTGTTTTCAATGTTTGTTTGTCTATTTCCTTTTTTTTTGTTTCATATACGATACAGTTTCCAGTGTAGATTGAGAACCTGAGCTCGAGGCATGCTTTGGTTGTTTACTATTATTATATGAATATTTACGTGGTTGTCAAAGTTTTTTCCTAATTGGGGATGACGGCTCACAACTCGCTTGCGCCCTTTGCTGACATTTTGTTGTGGGTAATTTAGCAAACGAATTCCTGCTGCTAATACACAATCACAAAATAAAGTTGTATAATAACACCCAGGTTTATTGCATTGATAGGATTGTTGTTTTTTTTTTTCTTTTGGCATCGATGATCCAAAATTGTAACAAAATAACCTTCTTTTCTTCTCTTTTTATACAAACAATATTCGTACAGCACCCTTTTTTATACCCAAAATTTGTTTGACTAAAATTTCAATTTTTTTCTGTTATTCACACGTTTTAATGCTGCAACTTCAAGCATCGTCTAACCATTTTTTTTTTCAATTTGCTTCCAAGCCTATTTCTAGCTGCCGCATTTTTTTCAGTGCTACTTTTTTAGGTTTTCCTATTACTGTGTTATTCTAATCATCCGATTCAATCCTGTTATCTATTTGTTTATGTTTTTTGTTTTACTTTTCTTACAAAATACATTTCCATCTGATTGATTAGTGTTGAAATTTTTTTCTGCTTCACCGCAACTTCAAGATAAAATAAATCTAAATTTGTTTCCTATAGAGGTTGTATAATAGAGCTTGCCGATGGCTTAGTTTTCTTTTTTCCTCTCGCTGCAAGCGACGACTAATTTAAATACGCATTATAGCAGGTTGATTCTTTTCTTCTTCCTGTTTTCCCTAGAATGTGTTCACAAGTTTCGGTCTATTTTGTTTTTTTTTTTTATTGTACAATCTTTTCTAGGAAGTATTTAGTTCAGTTTTCACCCTTTTTAGAGGTTTGCGGTTTCAAGCGAGATATTTGTTTCTTACCAGCAGTTCGATTTTTTGGATGGATTTCCTCTTGCTTATGAAAGATGTGAACAAAATTATAATAATACTGTAGAGCTGCTTTTATAAAAACAAAAAGCGACAATAATAATGAAAAAAATAATATATTTTCTACTGAATATAATAGAATTTGTCCATGATTCTTGCATAAAAATGTTTGATTAAATTTTATTTTTCTCTGGAATAACTGAATATTCATCAGGAAATTTCAAAACTCTCAAGTTTTGGAAAAAAACTGGCGAGTGCCCACAGAATACCTGTTTTATTACACACAAACTGGATCAAAATTTCAATGATCCTCAAAATTTATTTTGAATAAAATTTAGCTTTCAATTTCAGTCAAATCTGAGATCGCCAATAACAAAATTCTACGAGAGGTTACTATAAGAATTAGTACAAATATTCTTTCATTTTTCAAATATTATTTTTAAATGCGTAGTTTTTTGTGATAAGAAAAATTGCTTGCAGTTTTTACCTTTCTTGTAAAAATCAAAAGGAATTGGAAATCCTAAATAAGATCTGTTTTTGAATTAAGAATTAATAATAATGCACTAAATGCACTTGAAAAAACATTAATCAGTTAAAACAAAAGTTAAAAAAATAATATTTTAGACAAAGACGTAGAAACATGCTGAAAATTATAAAGGACTATGACGCCATCAACGAACTTTTTCTATTCATTCCCATTCTACGAAATGAATGATTAAATTTTGACTCTGATTTTTTTATGGAATGTGTTGTGAAAAAAACTCAAAATGCGTCCGAGAAAAACAAATGAAAAACAAAAATTCAGCCTAAACTAAATACTTACGCATAGTTAAGCCCGCTAGCGTGCGTGTATTACGCAAACCGAACCGAATTAATCCGCAGAGAACACGCGGGCGCGAGCGCGTGTTATGCTAACAAAACGAACAGCGAAAAATAAAGTTGAACTAAAGAGAGAAAGAGAAAGCGAGAGAGTGGAAGAAACGGCAACAAAACGACGACGGCTGTGACGCGCGGTGAAACAACGAAAGAGATGAGAAAAGGAAAGATAAGAAAAGAATCGAGGAAATCCATCTTCAAAACAAAGGTTTTCACGTTTTCAAACGAAAAAATAATAACAGTTGAATTTTGTTTTCTGGTTTGTTTTTTTAATGTCATTATTTGAATTACAATTTGTTGTGTCCCTCCCGCTTTCTAAATAGTATATTTTTTCCATTTTCGCGTTTTACTGCAATATATAAAAAAAAATTAATCGAATTAATAAAAAAAATACAAGACCCTATAGTTATCCTTAGCATTCAACTGACTTTCTCCCCACTAGTCTGCTTATTCATATTAACTAGTAATTGTTTTCTATTAATAGTAGTACCTAGTATAATATAATCATGTAGACCAATAATTCTTCGTATGTCTCCTTGCAGCAATTTAACTCGCGTTACAATCTATCTGGTCGTCTCATTATCATCAGTTGTGGATAGTTTTTATACAGTTGGCATTACCAGAGATCTGATCTGAACATCAAAAGTTGTACGTTTGAAAAAAAAAACACGTCTGTCCCATTCCATTTCTTCGATTGCGTAAAAAGCTCTCAAAAAGGCAGAATAGCTAGCAACTGACCGGAAAGTGTCCGGAAGAAGCGAAAGTAGAAGAGCTTTCCACCAACTGAGTAGAATTTCCCGCGAAAAGAAGAAAGAAAAGTGGTACTCAAGTTTGAGTTTTTTTTCAATGCTTTAGTTTTTGCGATAATTGCTGGTTACCTCTCCTCTATCCACTAGTGTACAATGTTGAAAAACGAACAGAAAAAAAACCATGTGAGAAACAATCATTAACGATGACAAAATAAATCGTTTTCTTATGCTCTATATTTACAGTATTATTCAATTTCATCATTCACCAAGCTGACAGTACAGTGTTCTCTACAACTATGTCATTTTAAAAGAGAAAAAATCAATTAAAACTATATAAAAAAACATACACGATAGTAGTTAAACAGTTTTGAGCCAGTTAATTAATGTAGATCCTGTCGTAAGTTTATGACATTTTTAGATTCCTTGATTGGGGGCATTCGTGTATGTGTATGTGTGTGTGTATGGATGGTCAATAATAGGAATTCGAACTTGCGCACCCACCCCCGTTTTGGATTTGGTGCAACAGCTCGAGAAATGAAGAAAATAAACAAAATCATTGGCTTTATGTATGCGGCACTGATTAAAGTTAAGTTTCATATTTCATAAGGTTTTTTTTAGCTTACGCTGTTACCTATATAATTCACATTGCGTTTACTTCCTCTACAAGATGATAGTATGTACTGTCTAAGTGTGTTTGTGTTTGTTCTATATACAGCGTTATATGTTCCAACTAATCCTAGATGCAGTTCATAAAGGTTGTGTTATGTCTATCAAAGGTTGTTATGTCTATTATAGTAAATTGCTTCAAAAGCGCTTCATTGTTTTCAGTAACTCACTTTTTTTAATAAAGAAGTATTTAAAATCTATATAGTTATACAACTAATAAAGTAATAATAATTCAGACGTTAATCTGTTTCTGCTCGTTCTAACTTACCATAGTATATAATAGTATATATCAACTTTAACTGCGTTTTGTTTTTTAAATTTTATTTGAGAGTAGCGAATTTTACTTCGTTCAAGAAAAAGTACACTCAAAATGAAAAACCAACAAAGAAAAAAAAAACAAAGATGAGAGAAGTTTAAGTGCAGTAACTAACAAGCAGCAAGCGAGAGCTTTAAGATAAATGCATCGATCATTTTGTAGTAAATGCATTTGTTTTTAACAATTGTTTTGGTGTTTCTCTTTCAATCGGAGGATCTTCCGCGTATTTATGTGTGGATTTTATGTGTGGAGGTGGTGTGTTTGTGCTAGCAACACCGCTTTCGTCCTAACACGTAATATAAGGAGAAAATTTGGTGAGGGGATATGGAATGAGAGGTTGAGGTGAAAAAAAGGTTAGCTTACTTACGCACACGCAGAGGAACAACTAGGATCGTTTCGGGGAAGTGAAGCTTGAGCGCACGAACACATTTTCCGAAACGGAATTTTCTCTTCAGGATTATCTCGCTTGCCGAATTCTCACCAAACCCGAAATTGGGGGTTTGGCTGTCTTCTACTCTTGCGCGGTTTTCGATTTTTGTTTCTTCAAAGTAATAATTTTCGACAAAAAGCTTGGTTTTCATCGGCAAATGACCAAAAAAAAACTGGACTTTTCCGCCTCCTTGGCGGAACAAGCCGGAACTGAATCGCTTAATCTAGTTAGGTTAGTTTGGTTACGCATACACGACGACGCCTTCATCTCTTTTTCTCTCTGTCTCTTTCACTCACTGGTACACCGGTACGTTTTCGTCTTATCCCTACAAGTGTCATACTTAATCGCTCACTCATTCGGTCGTTCTCAGTCTGGCTGTAGCGTGTGTGTGTGTGTTTGTTTATTGGCACCTGGGTTGAATGTTGTCGCATCATGTCGCACTTAAATCTGAAATCACATTTGTTTCCATACGTCCATCGGCTGTCCGCCCCACCTCCTCCCTTTGGGAACTCGGTTTTACTCCATCGACCGCCGCTGCGAGTGCAGCGAGGTTCGCAGCTGCCGCACTCGAGCGTACAGCCGCTGTTGCTGCTTTCGGAGTGCGTTGAGCTGTTCCTGTTCACGATTGAGCCGCTGACAGAGGTTGGCCGCCTCCCGGAGAATGTTAACCTTCGGAGCCCGCTCCTTTTCCCGGAGGTTTGGAATCTGTCGCTTGAGCTCCTCGAACAAATTCTTCAGCCCGATTCGCCGCTGGCGTTCCATGTCATTGTGGAGGTTGCGCTTTTCGAGGGTTTCTAGCTCTTCGGAGGAATCAGAGACGGGTTTCTTGCCGGGGATGCGCTGCTTTTTGTTGCGATGCTGATGATGGTGTCGACTTTTTCCACCGCGGTGCTGCTGCTGTTCTTCCTTGCTCGGCCGCTTGCGAGGGTTCGCTATACTTGAGGAGTGACCGGGCAGTGGAGTATTGGTGCCCGATATCGTCGTCGACGAAGCCGGAGTTAGATACTTTGGTGACAGATTGTATCCAGCGCCAGTGTATTTTGCGGGGCTGCCGGTCTGCGAGCTGCCAGCTGAATGATGTCCAGCTGCTAGGTCATCGTCGCTGTGCCGCCGTCGATGGTGGTGCTGTGAGCCAGAAACCTGCTGCTGTTGCTGCTGCTTGCGGGCGATTTTGTGCGCTACCCGATTCTGCAGGGCGCGGCGATCACGCGCTGTCGGATTCGTTGGTAGATTTTTTTCGCCGATCGAAACTACGTCGATTTCTTCTTCTGTAAAAAGTGAAGAGAGAGAAAGGAAATTGATCAGACAACAGTTAACCCACAGACAATTGCTAAGCAAAAGCGTAAACAGTGTCTCACATCCGGTCAGTAATAATTCACTTGAATTCACACCACAGGAAACCACAGAGAGCCAAGATTTTCCCACCGCAACTGCTGTGGTGACCTTGGACCTCAATCATCGTATCAGCGTACGAGCGAACGTAGAGTGCCTCCTTCAGAAGACTCTTATCTGCAACGATCCCATTCATTTTAGAATGTCGAGTGATTATTCCAACCGTCTTGTTATCAATCGGTCCAAGTGTGTGAACACGCTCCTACTAGTTGCCGACTGGAAGGAAAAACTGAGACCCCATCTGGATGGAGCCAAAAACACCAAACTTCAACCGAAAGAAAAGCGAGTCATTGACCCAAATTGTGTCCCGTTCCCGGTCGGAGGCGATTTTGCACCAAGTGCAATCACACCGTCCGTCCGTCCGTCCGTCGTCATCGTTCTCGGCCGGCAGCAGTCAGTCGTGCGAAGTGAAAGGCACCAAGCCGGATTCCATCCGACAACGGTGTGCGCGTTTCCCCTGTCCTGTCCCCTGCTAGTGGGTCCCAGCATCAGAATCTTTCTCGTCATGCAAAAGTAAGAAGAACACCCCAAGAGTACACGCATAGCAAGCAAGCGACGAACCAACAAACCAAAACATACTCTACAAAAAAAACTCACAGTGGCGGCCACAGCAGCAGGTGAAACCGCGCCGCTTGTCTGCTTTGCCGCCCGCACCCCGCTACTTCTTGAGTTGTTTTTTTTATCGCTCCTTCCTGCCTTCCTCTTTCCACTACCAGTTTCTATTTTGGTTCTCTCGATTCATCACAACTTTCGAAGTCTCTCGATGAAGGGAACGAAATCAAATCACTTTCCCAAACACTGCATAAAACCCCCCGAAAATGAGGAAAATAAAACACGAAGGCGACAACGACACGCGGCGGTGGCGGCTGTGAGTTTAGAAAGTAGTTCGCCTTTAATCCACCCATGCGAGGCGGTTGGACGCTACTAGAAGTGGGAATATTAATAAATCAAGCCCGCTTGCCAATTTCTCTACCCTTTCCCTTCGATGCGATCTGCGCCAACAGGCCAACATTCCGATCAAATTGCTCCAATTTCTTCGCCCGTTTGCCAGTACGCGGTGTGACGCGGTACCACTGTACAACATTCGCACACTCAACCCGGACCGAAAGAAATTTAAAGAAGACGAAAATATAATACAGTCCGATTGCGTGTGCGGTTGCCTTCTCCGGCCGGCAACCCCGAGGGGGGGAGGGGGGTGCTGCGGAGGAAACAGCAGCGGAGAAGTACACGAGCCGGCCTTTAAATATACATTTTCCGCCTAGCAACAGCGCGCGCGATGCGAAATTTTGCCTCTTTTCGTTGAACTCCCGGCTCACTCCGTTCCGTAGTTCTTTCGCACAAAATTTGCGAACGGCCAGCGCCACACCAGAAAACCAACACACGCTTGGATGGCTGGCGCGTGCACGCATACACACAGAATACGCCCGTTTTTTGGCAAACTCTCCAAAAAAGCCGGCATACGCCTTTCTGCACTCTAGTAGACAGACTCGCAGCAGCAGCAGTAAGCGCCGCCACCGCCGCCGCTGTCGTTTTGCCTGCCTGTGTGTGGTGAGTAGGTCGACGAATTGTTACGCAAAATTCGCACAACTGCGGAGTGGGTGCGCGCTCGGGACTGTCGCTCAACTCAATGAATTTTTCCGAGCTATAGCCAGTGATGCCTGAATTAAAGGACGAAATTTTATCCGCTAGTCATCAGTGTTTCCCTTCAAGATGGGAAAATTTTCTGACAATATCAACTAACTAGAAATTCCCTTCGATCTGGCAACGCTGTCCTCATCTGTACGCTGTGTGATGCTGCGCAGCAGCGCGAGGCGGCAAACTGAAATCTCAATCTTCTCGAGAGAAGACCGTCACCACCGCCGTCGCTGCTCTCGTGCGAGAGAATCCGCACATACAATCAGGACGCAGCCAGCATGTGTCGCTACTTACTAACGTCAATTGAACCGGTCCGGGTGCGGTGGAAGCGGGATGTCGGCAAAAAAAAAACTTGTTTTCTGAAGCACCACTATCTGCTGTGTGGAGAGTCCGGACCGAACCGGACCAAACGCTGGTAATCGTGGCGGATTCTCTAGCCACGTAGAAACGGGAACTGTTAGACAACGGACGGAGCCGCTGGAAGCGGCGAATGGGGGGCCGGGAGCGCGGACTTGACAAATATGCCAAGAATTTCTAGCCACTCAAACGGTTCCTCTCTCTCTCGCTCTTGCTGCGATGGTCGTCTGTGTTTGTAATGGTGCATGGTGTCTGTCCACGTGATAGTCTAGCCGCGCCGTTTCTCGCGGTGTGTGATTACAGAGTTAAACCGAATGACTAAACATTACCACCAAGTGGTAGGTAAAAAAAACGGCTGGCGGTTGCACGTGAAAGGAGCCGTAATAAAAAAGAATAGTTCACTACGTGGCACAGGCAGCAGCGCAAGGAACCCGTTTTCCGCACAACACGGCGGCGACAAATGGCGTTTCTTAGAATTTCAATTTCGTCAGCAGCTGCTGCGTATGCGAAAAGGTATGTTAATTTTTTCGGTACACAGCTGCTGCCAACCGCAGCGACGTCGTCGGTGCTCCCCCCGTGATGACCGATGTCAAGGCCGCGCGAAGACTGCCAATTTCACGATTGCATAAAATTTAAATTTTTAATTGACCCCCGCACGACGCTTGGCGGAATAGAAGGCCCGAAAATAAACATTAATGGAATTTAAAAGTCGCACGCACAGCTCCGACGGAGCGCATGATTTTGCGAAAAAATAAAATCGCTGGATGGCGATTGCATCACAGCAGGTTTCTTCTAACAACTCAAAGTTCAGCTACGCCACACTCTCTCGGCAGCCACTGCGAGAAGCCGTGTTGGATCACATAAAGGGCGCGGTTATGGGCGATCGTTTCTTATTGATAAAAAGTAGAAAAAACCCAAGCAACTGCTTACAGCAGCACTCGACTGCCAGGTCGAAGTGAAAGCCGTCTGGAGGTTGAATTTTATGCTTTAACTCAAAGTCTGGTCAGAGAGTTGCAAAAAAAAACGATCGCTCGAATTAATTCGTCTAACAAAAAGCCATTTGGATTTGGAGAGCGTCTGGACTGGGAGTGTGACCTTGATTTTTCTGCCAAATCAACTCTCCTCATACATATGTGCAGAGATCCGCAGCGCTCCAGTGGTAAACCTGTTCAACGCTTTTACTGCAAGAGCCTGGGAAGCAGAGATCGCATTATTCGCAAGACACCAAATCACCGGGAATGAGAATCACGCACACGCGCTG
This sequence comes from Wyeomyia smithii, assembly GCF_029784165.1. NCBI lineage: Eukaryota > Metazoa > Arthropoda > Insecta > Diptera > Culicidae > Wyeomyia > Wyeomyia smithii. The sequence goes on from NC_073694.1 coordinate 51,955,314, forward strand.
GGTCTGTACATTGAACCGGTTGTACTCTGCCGCCGAAAGCAGTGAGCGCGGCTTTCACACACCAAACCGAGCCAAAAACCCGTGGTCGCGCGGTTGTTTCATTCCGTTCCGATCGGTATGCCGACAGACAGTAACGAGAGTACGCATTCCACACACAGATTGTGGCCATCGAACTTTCCCATACTTTCTAGGCGGCGGCAGGAAGCGCACAGCAGACAGACAGTTTCGGGTCGCACAGTTCTGTGTGAACTTCCAGCATTAATTTAAATGTTCCAGAATCCACAAACTAGCCAGTGGTGGAACGAAACAACCCGGGAGAGAGGTGAGATGCTTTTTGTTGTCTGGAGACGCCCTAATCCAACGGGAGAGCAGTGGAAAAAAAAACTTCCAGAACTGATTCTACTGCATTGCCTCAACCCTCGGGATATTTCCGGTTACTAGAGTGGAGGATGAGTCAGACGAGACATTATTCCCTGCCGCTGTCCGCGCAAAGTTCTCCCAATTTGCGTCTTTCGGTCACTCGTGAGCTAGCGAGCGCGACGAGTGCAGATGTATTATTACACCAACTTGTGAAATCATCGTTCGCACACACCTTTACTGAACATTACGACCACTAGAGCAGCCCCATATCTAACACAACTTGGGGCTTCCCCCCATCTCATACAGAGGGGGGGGGGAAAATTACCGAAGGTCGAATGAGTCCTTGGGACTGCCACCACCCATCATCATCCTAGCCAAAATCAGCAGTACAAAACCCCCCAACCATATCTCTACCCACCCGGACAACGGCGGCGGCGTCGTCGCCAATCCTAGCACAAGGGAGACCTGCCGGTATGACCTTGAATGTGTCGCAGCACACGCACTTTAGCGATAAAATCTTTATGCCCAAATTTTCCATCAAAAACGAACTTTACGCGTGTCATAAAAGATGACTATTGAACAAAAACCGCCAACCTATTTTACGACTTTTCCTAGAAAAATGGAAGGACTTTTACTCGATAACGGAGAGGGTATAAAAATTTTCCACATTTCGACTTTTCCCGCCAACGCACTTTCACGTGCACACACGCACACGAACACATACTGTCATCCGCGAGACGAGGCGTTTATTGACCGCCGGCGGCAGCAGCCGGATTTCACAACGTGATGATGCACACAGTATAGAGATGATGCGCGCGTATGCGCATGACTTCTACTCTCTTCTTCACAGCTCCTGGCTGTCGACCCCCACCTCATCGAATTCGGGAGCCAAGGAGGACCGCGCCTTGTGACGTCACGGAGTGGATTTTCTCTATGAAGCGCCAGCCGAGAATGGGGAGCAATATCGATTTTTCCACACAGCAAACATACTCGTACGAGGGGAGCTAAAAGTCGCGCGTACGGCGAATGATAGTCGACAGATGTGGGGAGAACGAGACGGGATGTGGACGGGACCCAGCAGCAGTCCGGAAGGGCGGGGGTTGATAGAGGGGGATAGAAACGTGCACACACTGTGGTGTGGCGGCTAGTTGCAGCCAGAAGCACACCGGAAGAACGGAAATGGGAGTGATGATAGTGCGTCTGTGCTGCTCTGATGGGGAACCAGGGACCAGGACAAAGAGGAGAAGGGAAAATCGTCTACCCGATGATATCCGACAGGAGAGATATATAACTTCTTGTGCTAGGTAATGGCGTGCACGCGATGAGTGTGAAAGACAAGGAAGAGTTTGGCTTTAAGAATCCAATTTGTCGAGGTTATTTTAAAATTTGCCGCTGTTTACGCTTATTTGAGACTTTGAGAGAACCATAGGTTTACTTACCGGAATCTGAGGGCGTTTGTACGCCCAGCCCGGTCATGTTGTAGCGGTTCTTCGGTCGGGTGTAGCTGTGATCGCCAACGTGCGTACCCTGGTGGTACTCGTACGCGGCGGAAGAGGACGTTGGCGAGGAGGACGACGACGAAGGACTCATCTCCTGGTGGTGGACGTGGGTGTAGCCGCCGGAGAGGACGTCCGCTTCACGGCCGCCACCGCCCTCACCACTACTCCAACTGCTGCTGCCGTCGGCGTTCGATTCTGTGTCGCTATCCTCGTGACCCTCACCCTTCATCTCTTCCAGATCGTTCAGCAGATCCGTAAGGGAGCCGATTTCGCTGGAAGAACGGGTCAGTTGCAGGCTGTCGCTACCGTTGTCCTCGAGTACTTCTTTGATCATGTTGATGATTCGGAGCGAAGATGCGTCGTCATGGTGCATCCCGTGGTGACTTAAATGCCGGGAGTTGCAATGATCGGTCAGGCGGAGCTGATTGGAACCGATCGTACAAGTGGCCAGATCAATGTTGTGCTTGAACTCCGGTGGATCTTCGTCCAAGCTAAGGGGCGTGTCCGGTCGTGTATGCAGCGCCAGGGGACCTTCCCGTTCCCGCAGGAAGTCTGTAGTAGAAATTGTCGGTACTCGATTGATTTGCGGCTGCTGTAATTTGTTGTTGCGAGGGATCAGCAGTGACCGACCCGCAGGAATTTGCGCTGCATGTGCTTTGAAGGGAGCGATTTTATGTGCTGCATTATTGTTGATGTTAAGAGTGGAATTGATAGCCGGGGTTAGAATAGACTTCTGCTGCGTTGCAGCATTACTGTTGACGGCTGTGTTGTAGTTAACGGTTCCACCAACCGACGACGAGTGCTCCTGAGCGCTTTCCGTGTGATTTGTACTATGAGAAATCATTCTGCAGCCCATTTTGCCCGGGTGACTCTGATCGGCGCACGATCCGGACCACATGCAGTCGTGGTTCCGAATCTGCTGCTTGGACGACTCCAGCTGCTCATCGAAGCCGAATCCGTAGTTGTAAGTCTGGTCGGACTCGTCCACTTCGGTGAGGAAGGACAGCGTTGGACAGTCTATTAGCTGTATGTCCGCGCTGAGATCCCCGTGCCAGTCGAGGCCTTCGTCGATGCTGCTAGTGTCGTCCCAGAAGGGCTCCTGTTTCGTGGCCAAAATCATGTTTGCTTAGTTATACTTCCTTAACTTAGTTCTGATAAGCGTTTGATTTGTTTTTTGTTTCTTAAATCCTAGTTGCTGCCCGGCTGCTTAGCAGGGGGCCCACTTCTCCTTTCGCTGGTGCTGCTTTTGGGTTCACTATATCACAATCCGGTCTGTAATCTGTATCACGTAACTCGTCTGCTGCTTATGCACTCTCAGACGACTCCTTTCTGCAATAGAAGAGAAAAAGAAATATTGTTATAATTTGATTGGGGAAAGAACTACTTTAAGTACTAATATTGGGAGAAATTTAATCTTATCAACGGCGGTACATGATTCTATTCCCCAAAAAACCGACGAATAAATTGGAACATTGATAAAATATCGAACAACCCGTGACAGTTCGACCTCGTTTCGGTTGCCGCCGCCGACAGCGACGTTATCAAACGCTCGCACATTTTTCAAATAACCCTGGTCACGACGCTCACACGCTCTTTATCTGTTAATCGAAATCTTCAATTAGGAAAGTCATGCTGAAAAAAATGCAATGACTGCCGGTGGCAAGAAGAATCTGTGCCCCATACCGACGACATTTCACTCTGCAGGGGGGACGGAATTGAGCGAGCAGCCAGTGACACAACTGCTGCCTGCCACGCAGTAGCTGCAGCAGCGGCAGTGCGATCGCAGCCCTGCCTGAATGTTTATACCGGCTTTTTACAGTCTCTCTTTTGACTAAGCCGAGCAGCAATACAGTGGGGCGGCTGCTCGTGTCGTTAATCATCACAAACACAAGCACCCATACGCATGCATCGACCTCGTCTAATGTGGGCCTGCGACCGCGAGTTGCAATAATAAATAGATTATGTTATTATCATTAACTTTGTACTTTCTGTCAGAGATTTTGATTGGCAGCGAGGGAAAAGTGACGCCGTAGGCGGCTTTGGCGGCCTAATCGGTTGTGATTCGCTGTTTGAAATGAGGTCAAAAAATCAGCAATTTCATCCGAACAGTACTAGTAGTAGTGGTAGTAGTTTCAGTCATAGTTGATGGTTTACTACTCTCGGACCGGCCATCCGATACAAGAACTTCATTCTATAACCTATTCAGCCGCCGCCGGCGCTAGCGTTGGCGGCGTCGTCTTTCCCACGTCTAGATCTCTCTCGTTTGCTCTTTAGGTGGTGCTGTGTTTGCCGGAGATTGGACGCCTCCGCCGGTGCGCCGGTTCTCGCCCACACAGTTCCTCCACCGTCTTCCGGAACGGCGGATTTGGGTTGATTGCAGCAGCAGAGCAGACAGCAGACTTTTTGCTACCATACAAGGCAACGGAGCGCGGCCGCCCCAGCTCGGGTGTGGACCGGAGATTAATCCTTTTTCGATGCTGATGCCATATGGTGCTGCTCTCATGTTCCAAGGGGGAAGAAGAGGATTTGAGAAATGCAAACGCCTCGGTCCTTCCCAATTGTGAATGAGGTTTGCATTTTTTTTCGGGTCAAACCGCAGTTCGAGGCTGGTTAGCTTGCTGTTTTTAAACACTAATGGCACGTTACGCCCTATTATCAAACTACAGCATTTAGCTGCTTGCTTGTGATGTCATTGCATTTTAGTCGAACCAATTTTCAGTTTTCCTTCAAGACATCAATTTTAGGCAAAGCATGAAATTGATAGCACAAGTTTGAAGTTTTTAACATAGATTTATGAAATTTTTTTATCGTAATGTTGGAAAAACATCGATCTAATTTTGAAAAGAAGTTAAATTAGAAGTCACTATGTTTAGTTTAAATACAGTGTACGGATTTAGTAGTTGTTGTTGCACTTCAAAAATATTCGCGAGTTGAAGACTGCAAGCACTTTGCTGAAGTAAAATCCACTAACTCGTTAAATGAATAGCTGAAAAAAAATTTTGAAAAAATCCTATTTTTTATTAAAATTTCGTTCACTACTTCTTTTTTGCATTCTCTGCGTTCTGAAATTTTTGAAGGGGAAGAATTCGGCGATTTCATACAATCAATTGGAGTCCAATTAAATGATGATTCAAAAAGTTCGATTCAAATTACTTAATAAGGAAATTTAATTGATATTAAAGCTTTCACATAACTTGTGGATAGTAGGGCACAATTATTTGTATTTATTGTTTTTTCATCACAAAATCAAGTAACCAGGATATTTTATGATATTAGGAACCCAAAAGACACTAATAAAAATATAAAAATTAAAAGTGTCTTAGACTAATTTGTAGATAGTAAAATGGCAGTTGTACAGAACTACTACAGATATAAACACAAAAAATATTGTAAATATAAAAATTTTATACATGTCCAAAATTGACTTCGAACTGATTTTTAGTTTTCAGAATTTCAAACTTCTAGAAGTTCGCAAATAAGCATACGTTGAAAAGTAAAAATTTAAAACCTACTATGATTGATGTTCGTTTCGGAAGGAAGTTTCAATTTCAACATAAACGAAAGCCTTTGGTTCTAAAACACCCCACCGTGAAATAAAAATATTCACCACTATTCGACTAATTTCACAACCCAATTCAATTGCCAAAGTCTGCAGTTTCCCTTCTAATGCAAAACGAAGCGAAAGCACTTCCCACCCGAAGCCAACAACTTTCAGCCGCCCACTGGAATATTGGGCATGCAGACGGACCGACTGGCACCGAAAAAAAAACCCGGGCTCACCTTTCTAGTGTTCTCCTTGATCAATTCACCACACACTAAAAGCTTATCCTTTTGCTTTTTCCGACTGCTGCTGGTTTCCTAACAGCCCACTCTGTGTACTGTGCGGAGGCTTTCGTTTTTCACTATACGAACCACCACCGATCAACCAAAATAAATGATGAACACTTTCCACTTCCTCGGAGCGGTACTACAAAATTGAATTGTTTCCCAAGCCCGGGTGCCACAAAAAAAAACTTACTTATTTCTGCCCTTTTGCTACCGGCAGTTTCGACTGTCACTTTTCGCTGAACGGTCCTATTATCAAAAAACAGTTAGTCGGTATTGTTCTATCTTTTATTCGAGTTCTTCTCACCACAAAACAACAATGCAAGTGCTGCTGCGACTCTATATGACGCGATTGTATCTGTAGTAGCAATCTATTGTTTATATTCGTGTTGTTGTAATGTCCGAAGTGCCGCGGTGTCACTCTGCGCTCGGGTGCCGAAGACGGAGATCTTCTTTTACTAGTACTGGTAGGCTGCGGTGGAATTCTTACCGGCATGACACCCTCGCACGATCAGACTCCAAATTATATCTCCGCGCGCGTCCTTTTTTTCCTCTCGTATCTTTTGCAACCACACACCTAGAGTACGATCGATCACTTTTGTTTTTGACTGTTTTATTGTTGTAGTAGCACTTCTGACATTGATTTTTTTTTTCTCGTCTCACTGATTACAAAACACCAAGGTCACAAAAGACGTTATCTAGAAAGATCGATAGTTTCTGTTTTTTCAACTTTGACGCTGTTATAATAACCGTACTGCCAGTCGAAGACTTTTTCTGCAAATCTTCTCGCTGAAACATCGATTTGGTTTATAACCGCTTGTACTGGTCACTGTTGGTACTTTTACACCGCAGGAGCTTAATTCCATCAAGAGAAAAATAAAATCACTTTGCTTCCTTATTTGATTTGAACAGAAAAAAATCTTAACTTTTTTTCCTTTTCTTCCTCTATCCTTGAAAGGCGGGTAGAGAGAAATGCCCGGCCGGCGAGAAGCAAAAACTCACACACCACTCAGTAAAACGCGTGCTGTTCAGATGCTGTCTGAAAAGCCACTGAGCTGCTACTTGGTCGCACCGTGGCTGGCTTCTTGTTTCCTCGCTGCTTCGCCGCTGCTAGCTTCTTTCTTGAACCGATCAACGCTTGCTTGGATTGAATCTTTTTTCACACACAGAGGAGCGTGCGCGCACACACTCTCACTCATCTACTACTCTACACAAACGACGCGCTATTTCTGCTTCTTTCCCCACCGCACACTATCTTCTCACTAGCTTTTTCTTACCTTCTCACAAACGTGCAGCGGCAGCAAGCAAAAAAAACACACTTGGACTGGTAGTGTACTAGTATGTGTAGCCGTAGTGAACGGTAGAAAAAAAACCGCGACGAGCAAGCGAGAAAAAAGCCTACCACTTCGGCTCACTGTTCCCGTAGCAATGAAAGGAAAGGACCAAACGCCAGCTCATTTTACGTACGCGATTCTCTCTCGCGCGCGGTTTTGTTTTCATCATCAAGAGAAATCTCCCAACAAAATTGTCTTTCTCCGCTCTCCGCGAGCCTAATGCAGTTCAAAACGAACGAAAGAACGCTACGACGCACAGTGGGGTGGATGAGGAAAATGGGGACAATAGTTATGCGGAAAAACTATTGAGCTTTTCTTCATGCTTTTCTCGTAAAAGTTCCATAGTTCTTATAATGTTTCCTTGCTGCAGAAGAACATGCCGGATCTAGGACAATAATTTTTTTAAACCATAACCAGTATTTCATATCATGATGTAACGATAACAAACCTTTTGCAGTAGAAAGTTTCAGGTTTCGGTTAGTTGCAGTTTTGGCTGAATTTTCAAAAAAATTTAAGAGAGTGCGTATGAATTAGCATCCAATGTTAGCGACTCCTGGTAACATGCCTTAATACCTTTCATTGTATGTATCTGAAACATCGTGAAGCATTTGTGCAAAAACAGAGAGAATAAAAATAGAAAGTTTTTGAATCGAAAACTCAATCATTTTGCAAATATACGAAGTCGTTAGGCCGTTTACATACTGGCGCGTTTCGCATTGCGGAGACGTTTCGCCTTGCCGTGGGTTAATGTACAGTTCTACTTAGCGCTGTAACAGCTGTGTAACAGCTCTACTTAGCGCTGTACATTAACCCACAGCAAGGCGAACCGTCTCCGCAACGCAGAACGCGCCAGTATGTAAACGGCCTTAGAGGCGGGGCCACGACTTCTGTAGAATTTCAAGATCGACGGGATATGACTGCTGAAACATCCTGCACACCTAAATTTAATGGCTGAGAACTCAACAGCTAAACGAAATGTCAATACTTGCTGGTTTACGGTAGATTACTATACTTGCTGAATGTTCGTCGAAATATATTACTGACACTTTTAGAAACTTCGCTGAGTTCAATCAGCTGTTGGGAAGTTTGCCGAGATAAATTAATTGTAAGTAATTCTTTGCCAATTTCTTCCAAAGTATAATGTAGTAGAACGTCGCCCGTGATTCATTCTAAATGCTTACGACGAATGAAATCAGTTTCCTAGAAATCAGGATTTCGATAAACGAAGTTAAGGAAGTACTTCAGCATGTTAACACTTCAATAGGCCCTGAGATTGACGGGCTACTGCCATTATTCTTCAAGCATTCCGCATTGTCATTGGCTGTTCTTGTTATTTGTCTTTTGCACAAATCATGCCGATCCACACACAAAAAAATTGACATACAGAATGCCAGAAGTATCGTTCTCATCTTATTTTTCTATATTTCAGCATAGTCAAAAATATTACAACGAGAAAAATTGCAGAAACTTATATGAAGTTCTTTTTTAAATTACAGACTTTATATTTGTTCCTATTTTTTTTCTGAAAAAGGATTTCGGAAGGCAATTAGCTAGACTAGGACACATTCATATGAGAAAAAAACGGTGGTGTTACTTTTTCGCTCCCATGCACTTTTTATGTTCCCTATGGGCCCTATAACAACTGTGTAACTTTTCAGATAGATCGATGGACGCTACGATGTTTGTAGAAAAAGTTATTCACCCTAAACTGATTGAATGTCTGACGAACGACTCAACATTGATTTTTTAGCAATACTGCTGCTGCTGCCGCTACTAGCTAGTGATACTACTGCTGCTTTACATCAAAACTTGCAATGCTTTGACGCATATACGGAAAAAGAAGGGTAAACAAGTTAGTAGCTGATGGAATTACAATAAAAAGTGACAAACTTGAGGCACTATATTGAAATTTACACCCCAACCGTAAAGAAAAGTTTATTTGTGGTACGCCTGTTCGTAACTAGGATATTCAAATACAACTTTAGGCACCATTTTATCGGTTATATTATCTGAAATCGAAAATCGAATCGAGTCATTCAAAACAAAAAAAAAATGACAGTCGTCGGTACACAAAAGTTTTGAAAGACGGAATTTACCATTCAGCAAAGCTTTTATTTGAGAACGAAATTTTTTCATTTCCAAAAATTGCCTCATTTTCGTCATTTGCTTCCCACTATGCGACGCAGCAATCCAGTTTCCACGTCGATCGGTCGACCCAGTGTGTGCACAATAGTAGTATCTCTAGTAGTAGTGCGCTGGTAGTAATTACATTCTTTTTTTTTTTTGTTCATACCGATACGAGCGCCATTTACCGCCCATAAAATTCACTCAATCTATTATCGTTCCATTCCTTCTGCTAACCCCACCGCCACATATGTATGTTATCATCCTAATCCCGTGATAGCGATCGTATAAAGTTTCGAGTGGAGGAGACGCCACACAACACAGCTTGTATGACCACTGTTGCCGGGTGCTTTGCTAGTTTTCTCGCGTTACCAACACAACGATTCACCACGCGGTGTGCGCCGCTACCACACTCTCTCTCTCTCTCTCTCTCTGTCTCTCGCTTATTCCCTTTACCCACTCTTTCTCTTTCTATACAAATCGAACTGTTGATGTTGTGTGTACTGACTGAGTATGCCGGCATTTTTTTCGGTACATAATATAAAGCATATAACGTAGCAAGTGAGACGTGGCGCGTGGAAAGCTCACCAACAACTCGAGAACCTATGCTATTCTACATACCAGAAAAAATAGCAACGAAAACAGCTTTTTGGATTGTTCAGTATAGCCAACCATGAACTAATCGAAGAGAATGGGGCGGCAGGTGACCACCGAGGGGGGACACGAATGCAAGGTAACGCGTGTGCTGTAACCTGAAACGGGTTTGTATTGGGTTTACTTTATATACACAAACATAAATAATAATACACGTGTACCGTATTCCCGTCCCCTTGCACCCCACCGGCGTTCTGAAGTAGAAGCTTCCAACAGCGTTCCTGCATAGGTGGAAGAAGTGATTCTGATGGTTTTAGCAACCCAGAACTTGGCGCTAAAAATCATTCTCTGAGTAAGCACAGTGGGCTAAATGAAGGCACAAGTCTTAAAGTAAATTATTTGTTCATATTTTTGTAGATCATAATTGGTTAATGTTACCATTTTTGTCAAGCCCGGGAAGTTAGCTGTCAAATAAATAAAATTTTGCTTAGCGTTAGACCTACACAAGGTTTAGAACCAATTTAATTAACTAAACTCATTTCATTGCTTTTTTAACGAAATCTTACATCTTACGATAAGACATTTCAAAAAATTGAAAAAAAAATTATTTGTTTATTATGAAAAATTCATTATGACTTAGACCTAAAAAAACCTTCAATAGAACGGACACAACAGCAGAGAGAGATTCTCAGAGGAAATTTCCTTCCCAATAGTTCAATTGGCCGAAACACCGTGCCTGAGACATCAGAAAATGCGATTTCGTGTCACGTTTAGATGAAAAAGTTTTTTTCGAAGTCTAAGTCAAACCTTCTGTTCTTGTTCATTTTTTGCATCCTCGTAAAACTACTTACGTGGCCCCTTTATAATAAAAAAAATCAATGTGTACAGTAATTCTAGGAAATCTTTCTCTCTGTCTCTGTCTCTGTCCAGGCGCTTGTTCGATAGGGCAAAAAGTACATCCAACTTGGCATGAATGCAGAGCGTCACTCACTAAGGTTCAAAAATGCTCTTCACCACCGAAACAATATCGGAATTGTTCTATATGATAACTACGGCTTCTGTAACCTTGTAGTTGAAACGTCATGTCATCTGCTTTGTCATTTTGAAGCCCTTGCGATTACTAGAAACTACTTCTTCGAATGTTATTCGGATTATAAATTTTGCTGCATATGGTTCCGAAGATGGAAGAGACTAAAAACAAAAATATTTTCCAATGTTGCTGGAGCTTTTTGTTAAAAAAGAGTGGAAATGTTGATCTAATATTGGTTGATGCAAAAAATTTAATGACTTCTCTTCAAACCAGCGGAAAAATCCAAATCTGAGATTTAAATTTTGTAGGAAACTAAAAGACATATAATCGCAGTTTACCAGGTGTACTCCTAAGTAATTTCCGTTTTTTTTTGCAAATAAAACACATAATTCCAAAAAAACTGTAACCTTTATTTTATTCAAAATATTTTCCATCGCTTTCTAAACATTTTTCCCACCTTTCTGATGAATTGTGGATACCACGCCAGTAAAAATCATTGCCTTTGAAGGTGAACCACTCCGTGAGCCATTTTCGTACATTTTCGTACGAGGCCAAGCGCTGCTAAGAAAGGTCATGGCCCAACGAGGCAAAAAGGTAGTAGTCGGATGGCGCCAGGTCTAGTGAGTAAGCCGCATGATCAAGCACTTCCCACTTGAGCTGTTTCAGCATGTGACGAACGACTTTTGACTTATGCGACAGCGCATTGTCGTGGAGCAAAATCACCTTCTTCTGTCGTTTTTGATATTCTGGCTCGCAGACGTTTGAAAATTGCTTGCTGTTGAACTTCCAACGCATCTGCAAGCTGTCGTTGCGTTTGCATGTTGTCTTCATCTAATAATGCTTGCAATTTGGCGTCATCGAACGATTTTCACTTACCGGAGCGTGTGGCGTAGTTCAGGTCGAAATCTCCATTTTTGAACTGTCGAAACCACGTTTCACATGTTCGAAGTGTTAATGTACGATCACCATAAACTTTCACAAGCGCACAGTGGCTTTCGGACACTTTTTTCCTTGATTGAACATGAAAAACAATTAATGGCGCATATGCTCAAAATACGGTACAAAATTTGACATTTTTGACGCGCAATAAAAACCTACTGGAAGATTTTTTAGAGATAATGTCAACGCAGTTCAAGCCCTCGATATGACTGAACAAAATGACATATGGTATGTGTTACCAAAAGCGGAACAAAACAGAACACCATCCATCAAAAAAACCGGAAATTACTTAGGAGTACACCTGGTAAGCTTCGAATGATTGATTACACTTCTAAACGCGAGAAAAATAACACAATAGACTCCAAAAGCTGCTATAAAATGACTTCTAGCAAAACAAAATTATTTTCAGTGTCAGTTCAGTTCCACGTTCTTCGTTGGTGTAGGTTTTTGGTGTTTTTATTAATATGTCTGTTTCTTGCAAATGAGGCAGCTTATATGGAAATTAGAGAAGTTCAAATTCAAGGCACATATTCGCATTTTTAGGAATAAATGTTTGTGAAAATTTTGCGACCAGTAGTGTTTAAGAAACTATATTGAGATATTGCTCTTTTTTTCTCTGTGTGGACTCATCACTGCGACCAGAGACATTTGATCTATTGTGATATTGCCCAGGTGTTTTCTGTATTCCGCACTTCATATAATTGGCCATATTGAAGTTAATGATACGCTTTTTTTATTTATATCCGTGCTTGTGTGTGAGATTCTACCCTTACGTTTCAAGCTTACTGCTCTATAATACCGAGCCTCTTTCTTTTCTACCAATATCACCAAACTATAATTCCCTGGAGTGAGACTTCACCTAACGTTCCTCGAGCCAGGTTTATTCTAAGAGGGACTTATTATGTCAAGAGGAAGAAGTCTTATCGAAACCTCGTTCCCCGTGCCAATACCGCCAATTACAATTCCCTGGAGAGGATAAATATTCCTATGATCAGTTTTATTATAAGAAAGACTTATTTTGTCAAGAGGAAGGAGTCTTATCGAACCTCGTTCCTCCAGCCAAGATCGTGCCAAATCACAATTCCCTGAAGAGAACTATTTTTCGTTACTCAGACCAGTTTTATTATAAGAAGGACTTATTTTTGTTAGGATGAAAGTCAGCAGGATACTACAAAATTCAGCTTGAAGGAAGGGTATGTAGTGAAGAGCTTGAGAATAAACCCATGTTAAAGTCCTTTGGCAACCAAATGGCCTGATTCTACTAAGATTCGAACCCACGACCACCCGAATATCAAAGCGAACTCTGTAACCTTGCGGCTACGAAGCTCCCCTAGATATTGCTCTTAGGGTCAGTTATGTATAAAATGTATAAGGGGTCATCCACATATCACGTGGACAGCTTTGGGGGGGTTTGGCTAACGTCCACGGTCCATATAATTTTTTCAGAATTTATATGGGCAGTTGTCCACGGAGGGGGAGGGGGGGGGGGTCAAAATCGTTAAAAATCTGTCCACGTGGTATGTGGATGGCCCCTTATTGATTAAATGCCTTCAAAAATAGTTCAAAAAATCACGAAAAATGACCGACAAGTTTGTCGGATTGTTATGAAGTGATAATCAGTAATGGTAATCATGTGCTTTTAATTTTTCCCGCACTATTAAAGTTGGTCGTAGTTATGATACTTAAATAAAATATCCTCAAAACTCAGAAAATATACGGTATAACTCTAGAAGACGCACGTTTTCACTATCTCAAAATAATTCACAACTAATCGCCAAACATAATTTACACAAATATTTTGAGGGATTACATCATCAACAATCCAGTGCAGCAGTGTTATTGAAAATTGTGAATAATTTTGCGTAGAACTTTTATCAAGATTTCCAAGTGTAAAAGTGTAAAGTGTGAAGTGTAAAACAAGCACAATTAATTAAGATAATTAGAATAATTAGCTGGCTCAGACTCTCATGACACTAGCACCTATCCTAAAGGAAGATTTGAATTTTGACCAGTTGTAAACCACTGTGCAAAATATTTCGAGAATGAGTTTGCAAGTAGATAAAAATTCAAACAATTATTGAAAAATTGTGTTTTTTAATGTGCAATAATTTTTTTCCAAAACAGTCAAAGCTACTGCTTTTTAAAACAACAAGCAACTAATTCAGCGGAAAATTTTCCTAAAAACACTTGCTTAAATCTGAGATTGAGCAGTGGATCTACTTTCGGTCCCACAATTTGCCCCGAAAGCTCTACGGTCAACTAACAGACACAAACACACACGTACCGGCAACCGGTGGTGGCTACCGACACCGCCGTCGAAAAGTTTTATTCCATGTATGTGTAGAAATTTTCGGAATTGTACGTGGATAGAAAGAATGAGCGAAAGAGAGGGAGAGTGAGAAACCTAAAAAAGTGCCTCATCAACTTCATACCATATTTTAGAAGCCGGCTCACATCATGAGCCAGCCGCAGTATGAAATGAAGAGAGCAATGCTAGTGTGCCAGACATGGTTTTATGCGTACCGGCCGGTTCGGGTGCAGTGCAACCACATCCCTGTCATGAACGTCATTTCCATACATTTTTACATTCTGCTTGAAGCCGTTTTTCTCTGGCTCTCTGGCTCGATTATACGTCAAAAGGCTGTCAGTGCTCGCGAAACAGTCAGATAAGTTCCGTTCATGCGAGATCAACTGTTTCTGCAAGTGGTATGTTGAAATGCGAAGCGCCAAGAACGTTTGTTTTGTTTCGAACGTTTTATGGATTTTATGCAGGACATAAATGGTCACGTTCAAACATGTTCTAACACGTTCCGGATAACCCTACATCCAATATAATTAGAAGCACTCAAAAAAACCATGTGTTACTGATGCGGCACAATGAACGGATCTTAAGACCATATTTTCAACACTAGCGCCATCATCGTCAGCGGCGGCTTCAGGAAACAGTTGCCATGACATGGGTCTGAGTGCAACCCGACCGCTTGTCTGGTTCTCCGCTCTTTGCCCTGGCTGGCAAGGCAAGCCACGGCAAAGCCGGTCAATCCAACTAAGCAGCAGCAGCTAATTGTGCGGTGTAGGGATGGGGTTTTATATGCATGTTTTCTTCTATAGAGAACAGATCTATGCTCGATTGAAGCATCATTAGAGGAGCATATCTTAGAAGCAGAGAAAATTTAAGTTACTCTCACCAGAGATGCTGATGCTGCTGCATCTCTCAAGTCGCAGCCTTCACGGCGGTTCATCTCTCTTATCGCTGCTAGTTGGATGGAAAAGTGAAGGGCAATTTTCCATTAGTAATTCCTCCTATCGAGTAATTTGGTGCTTTGCTCCGTACGAGTCGACTTCTGGCATCACGGTTGGGTTCGGTTCCGGCGAAGATATGTCCCAGATATGTGCCCTGAATGTTCCGGCGAATTGAATCGGAAAATTAGTCTACACCGTCATGAATAAAAACGTTTGAAGATGAAAGTTATCTCAAGTAATTAACTTGAGTTCCCAAAATTTGATCAACAAACATCCCGAGGGTTATTTTGTAACAATCGACATCCGAACGAAAAGTTAAACATGACTACCAGGAAAAATCAACATTGATTTTGGAAATTTACTGCACACTCTGTAGGTACAAACGAATTGAAATTGATCATTTTTTCCTACCGGAATTACTCTATTTTTAAGGAGTATATAGAGCTAACCCTTAACGATGATTTGTGTGAATCTCAAAATGGTTCTAATTTTCAACAAAACTTTCCCACACTGCACTTGCAGAAGCCAAACTCGACCAGTGTCGTCTCATCGATTCTTGTCATCCAAAAAGGATCCATTTACCTGAACGCCCATCCGATCCCGCAGCAGCTACCAACGATAATTAACACAAACCGTTACGGGTCCTCTATAAGACCAACAACCTACCAGGGTTTTGGGTGTACAAAATAGGAACCATAATTCGTCGGCTACCGTGACAATTGATTGGCCATTTACGGTCTGGTAGCGACCCATTCCCGCACTAATTTGGAGCCTATTGGCACGGGGGTGGTAACGCGAGACGAAAAATTTTCCGAACCGAAACCAGCAACAAGATCCGGAGATAGGATAGTGAATGCAAGATAATGGAGAAATTTCCAATCCAGTAAAGCATTCGAAACCTGCGCGCACAGCGCTGCCGAAATAAGGAGGAGGTGTTTTTTCATGATCAATTTATGACATTATATACACCTGTTTTTTTTGGATTAGAGGTTGGCTTTTAGAAATAAACTGAAAAGAGACCGTTCGAATCTAAGGGTTCTAACTTTTTGTTGGTGCAGTTTCGTTGACATTGATGGCAATATCTATGGATTGTTTGACGAGAGAAATTTCTAAAATGCACTCACCTTGATTGTTAACGGGTTTTCTTTCCTACGCAAGATGTTGAAGATGTTGTTTATTTTTTTTTTGTCAAAGTTTTACGTGCTAGGAAATTTCTTAGTTAGTAACTCAGAAAACTCTACATCGGTGGCATCTCTGATAACTTCTGTAATAGAAAGATATTTAGTGTTTGCATTTACTTTTAAAATAGTGATTGAAAAGACTTTTCGATGGTTTCCTTGCCAAATGAACTATTGTCCAAATTCAAGGGTCTCCGATTTGGATAAAACTTTCTACACTTAGATTACAGAACCAATTTCAAACAGCCGAAATGTGTAAGGTGAAATGCATTCATAATCAATTTGTTCACTATCTTTTTCTTTGTCGACACTTATCTTCAGATTATGAAAATGATTTGTCATATTTTTACAATAATCAATTGAAATCGATTGCAGATGGTTTTCTCTATGAAATTTAGCAGATTGAGGCTCGTTTTCTTGGACTGACGAAAAAAGTGGACCTTTAATCAATCCATTGGTTACCCTAGATTCTTAGAACGTAATTGAGTAACTTTTTTCATTCAACAAAAAATATCAAACCTATATTCCTCCAGTACTTTCTATAAACATACCTATCGAATCATTTATGTTAGATGCGATCGTTAACAAGTTATTGAAAATAAAAATAATTTAAGAATTAACTAAAAACCATTAAATTTTGATTTTCGATTTCTCAATATTTTTTGAGAGAAAGCTAAAAGAAATTTCAAAAGTTTGATTGTCATTTTTGTAAAACCTTCACAATAAATTTGTATATACATTCTTTGACTAGCGCAGCCGAGATATTGAAACTAGAATTTGAAATTCGAAAATCTTATATAAAACTTAATTTTTTCAAACTTAACCCTTAATACACATTTATCGGAAGTTCCTTTATAACTTGAAGTTTCTTAAAACAATATGAAAACTCTTTTAAATAAAAATCTAGTGTTTATTTATAAATTTTTGTTTGAATATTAATCGGCTGGAAAATTAGCTGTGCTTCCACCAAAATGTGGAATATTTTGATGCTAACTACTGTACGATTTGAAAATGGAGCGCCTTGTTTAAAGCTTATTTCGACCAAGCAAAGCTGAAAACGAGGCCAAATATCAGGCGATACTCTCAGTGTCATTTTAAATCAAACTGAACCACCAATATTTTTCTTCCCGAGCACAGACGACACTAAAGTATACAAACAACTTGACTTTCTAAGCGATTTTTTGTTGTTATTGACACTTTCAGTAATCACGTATAAAAGTGAGCATGCACAAAATTAGTCTTGTCTTCGATCACTGTCGTAAGAGGATAATTTATTGAAGAGTGGATCGACCAGCAGCAAGCAGAGCTGCGGTAAGTTGTAGCGCAGCAGGCAGCGGTTTCAAATATAACATTTTTGTATGGTTTTTACTGCAACATCCGTTCATTTAATTGCAGTCTTCCATAGCGGACGGACCAGCAGAGGAAATCGGCGGACTGCACTGGTGAGCTGAGATCACCTTCCACAGCGCTAGATTTCGAACCAACCGTCAGTGTGGGAAGTACCGAATGTATCCATCTTAATGATCCTGTCGAGATCTGGTGGGTTCGATTTCAGCCTTTTAGGCACTGTAAATAGTTAGTTGAGAGGCGAATTCTTACGTTTATGCCACTATTGTTACACACCAATGGCACTTTTAAGTGCCTCAATATTAATCATTTAAATAGTTATTATTTTTCTGCCACTTGCCAAACCGTTTCTTATAGTGAAGCTGGTGGTTTCATCTGTGTTAAATGTTACTAAATGGCATAATCACAGATATCTAATTTACATAATTAAAAACTAACACGATGATCAAAATATAATCGTATTTAGTGAGAAACAATTCTACTTCTTGGACTGCAGGGACACATATCGTCGGTTTCGCTCAAAACTGCGCATTTGAAAATTTCTAATTTCGAGAAATTAGTGAAAATTTGTGTTTGGTTCATTGTTTCGAGCAATTAGTGAAAATTAGTGTTGAACATTACTTTTTTGATTTCCATTCAAACTTTAAAACTTCCCATTCTTATTGAACCTATTTTGGTCTATCATGTACTTATTTTAGGCAATTTGTATGAGCTGAAACCTTTTTTTACTACTCACAGTTGATTCTATCTATAGCGGCTTTTTATAATAACAAATCTCTCTATTGCGACATTCTCAATGGTCCCTTCTGTTTCACATACATTAAACTTCTTCGTTTTATCAACGTTTATTATTACTGACATTTTATTATCTGACATCGAGCGATTCTCATGGACCCCAAAACGAAGAAGTAATGTTACATTAAACTATTCACAAAACTTTATTCTTCCTATCTTCCAGCAATTGGGACGCAACGAGATTAAATCCCTCATCCGCAGCCGTGCCATTTTAGACAGCGGCCAGCAATCGTGCTAGAGCTGCATGTGGGTGTGAAGAAACGGTCTTTCAAAAATCTAACACAGGCAAGTATGATTCCGTCTTACATTTGCCAAAATTTGATAAGCCCCCCGCTTCCAGCACATTACAAATTCTGATGGATTTTTCTAAACTGTCCTCAACGAAAAACCTGGGACCGGGACTCCCATCCCGAAGTAATACCTCTCCTGCCAGCGACCTGCAGCCCGGACCAGCGTGTGGAGATGGAGAAAGGGTCTTCCAGCATACTAGTCAAGGCAAGTACGATTTTGTTCCGCACTCGACAAGACCTGATCTGTCTATTACTTCCAGCGTTTCTCAGTTATCGCTTGCCGTAGCTCATCCACCGACTGAATCGACCAAGCTAGGCCATCCTAATATGCTAATACACGCGGTACCATCGTAAGGAAATGGACTTATCGTTGATACTAGCAAATCACGTTGGACCGTAGCTGGTAGTGCTCTGAACAACGCATTCTGTTTCCATGGTTTGACGCAGACGAATACAGTCGAGAATTCTCGTTCTAGAACTTTTGACCTAGTGAACGCGCCGGCATTTCAAAACTGCTCTGTGATAAATCATCCTGCTCTGGACGTGACAATTTTCCCAATTTCATGTATTCCTCCATTGCACACTGGGAAAAAATGGACCCAAATTCTCACTAATTAGAAGCCGCTGGACTGGCAACTTGAAATATAGCATTTCTTATGCAAAAATGGTCTATAAATCGATTGGTGATAGTTTCATCCTGTGCAGGACACGGGAGAAGGTCTATATTCTCAAAAATACCCAGAAAAGGGGTGAAAAGGGGCGAAATAGACCATTTTCCGTGCCCTGCACAAAATGAAACCATCACTAATCGATTTATTGTTAGTCCAGCGGCGATTATTTAGTGGAAATGTTTGTTCCGGTTATTTCACTAAATAATCGTCGCAAGACTGGCAAGTGTGCATTGGTAGATTGTCGAGGGTCGAAAAATCACAACTTTGAGCGCTTTGATGCACTACTAAATCAAGTCCAATTGAGCTGAAATTTTGCACAGATCATATTTTTGAACCAACGAACAAAATGTACATGGTCGATTTTTGAAATTGGATGATGATTTTTTTTTAATACAGTCATGTTTGTATATTTACGGTCAGGTTCGTATATCTGTCAGATCTCGTTGCGAGTTCAAAAACACGACGTTCGGATGCTATTTCAACCTAGTCACCCTAGTAAAAAATTAATGAACGACCCTAATGAAAATCAAGTTTGAGATACCTAATGAACATTAAATATTTTTCATCTGGTTTGGATATTAAGCACTCGGTTGCCCAGAAAACGGCTAGGTCCCAGAAGGTAGATTTTCGGCCAAATTTTTTTTTCGAGGTAACACCAGATCTCAACGTTTTATGCATTTTCAAGTCATTTGGCATCGCAAAAAGTTTCAATTTTCCCAATTTCTGTACTCCCTCATTGGTAGATTTTCGAGGGTCGAAAAATCACAAACTCGAGCGCTTAGAGGCACCCTTAAAGCATGTCCGATTGACCTTTGATTTGCACAGATTATTTTTTTTTGGGCCAATGAACAAAATGTACATGGTCGGTTTCTGAAATTTAACATGACCCTCTTCGCTGCCACGAACAGTACTCGAAGCTTGCGTCTCACTTCACCGATCACCGATTAAATCTGCTTGGGCTAACATCTTCTTGAATTCAAGCGTCATAGACGAGCTGCTCAGCGAAACTATAAAAAAACATCGCACGTTTCTAGCAAAGAACCAGTTTAGACTTGTTAGTAACTGGTACAAACTGTATAATCGATTCCTGTGTTCTCGTTAGATTGAGCGAACTAAAGGAACTTTACGTCGACATCCACGAAAGTTCTGGTCTTTCGTTCGATCAAAACGTAACGAAGATAGACTACCAGTTTCGATGTTTTTAGGTGATTTGTCTGCTCAAGTGCGAGCTATTTGCTAAACACTTTGAAGCAGCTTTTTCATCTGCAGTTGCTGCACCAGATAAGATCAATGCTGCATTACGTAATACTGCGCAGGACAGCTTTCATTAAGGATCAGTCCCAGTCTCAGAAGAGCCCATTTTAAGCGCAATACAAATGTTCAAAAATGGACTGGGCTGTTTAATCTTTTCCTGCACCAAGAATTGTTTTCTGCCCAATAATGGAAAAAAATCAAAGCTCCCGCCAATTCATAAAAAGGGGACAAATGTGACATAGCCAACTATTAAGGGATCTCGTAATTGTGTAATTGCTTGTTTTAAAATTTTCGAGCCAGTAGCCAAAACACTGTTGATTGAATCGTGTAAAAATTATATTTCTTGTTACCATCATGGATTGTGTACTCGCTCAGTGGATGCGGGATTGCAAATGGATGCTGTGTACACAGACTTCGAGGCAGCGTTCGATCGTGTTAATCATCCTTCTCCAAAAACTGGATGAACTGGGGCTCTCTGTCGTGATTTTGAGATGATTTGGATCATACCTGACTGACAGAGTTGTACGTGTTGGTATTAGGTCGTCACATTTTAAGGCCCATTTTTGTTCTCACTCATCATCAACGACGATACTGCTATATTACAGCGAGGTACACGGCTCCTCTCCGCGGATGTTGTGAAAAATTTTCATGACTATAGCCTGTCGTGATGATTGCCTGGAATTCCAGAAGTTGCTTAATGCCATCGGTGATTAGAGTAACCGAGATCTCCTTACCCTGTGCGAAAATAAAGGTAACACCATTACATTCAGCAGAAAGCTACAATAAATTAGCTCTCCATACAGCTTATCTGGGCAAGGACTCCTAGCCAACTAAATTATTCCGCCTGCTCATCTTGCAGAATCGAGCGTGTATGCTCCGGAAAGGAATCCGCGAAGTAGTCAGTTTCTGAACATAGACACAGGGTATAGTCGGTACAGCCAGTATGATGCGATCAATGTTGACAATGAGGTTCCACGTGATAATTATCAACATTCCGCCACGAATAAAGTTTGTTGGAGATTCCTCCGTCGTTCCAGAGTATCGAGAGCCAGTAGCCGGAATCTGTTTTGATATGGTGGCTGAGAAAGGCAGATTTCCCAGACTCAGTGCCAGACGAATGAACCACTTCTGGATACACTCGATTCTAAGGCTCCACGAGAGCCGATGCGGTTGTTACACGATTAACGCATACTCTAAAGTTGGGAGAACAAGAGCACAGTACAATGACTTTCACCTAAGTGGGTCCGAGAAATCCCTGGCAATCTTAGAGAGGAAACCCAACTGCCGCGTTGCTTTAAAAATGATCGCTGTTCGGTGTGAGTCAAAACTCATTCTAGAGTCCGTTTAACTCTGACTCTGGGGATGATTTTCCCCTCAATGTTATAATCAAACAAAATTTCCGTGATGTATGGTGGAACGATATGACCTGACATTTATTGATGCTAATTATTAGTTTATTTCTGTGGCATCAATCAGCAAACGTGATCAGCGAGTTTTGTGGAAGCCGACAATCCTCTTCCGTGCGCATTGTGATATAGATGTTTGAGTCGTCAGCATGTAGCAGCGTAAAACTTTTTTCAGAACAAAACTTGCGTCCTTAAAAAAAAAAAACAAAATGAACAGTAGCGAGCCGAGGTTGCTACCTTGAGACACTCCCGATTTGTTTTAAAAAGGGGTTGGAACGAAACCGTCATTGTTGATGCAAAGTTCCCGCTCCAGTGAAAAGTTAGTTAAAAACACCTAGGCGAGTCAGCTAGTGCAGAAGTCTATCATTGTCAATATTATCAGACGCCGCCTATAAGATAGATTACGTCAACTTACGCTTTCTTTTCTAGAGATATGATGCATTCTGACGTGAAATTCAGTAAATTTGTTGTTACTTATTGACCTGAAGCCATGTTGGTCGATAGATATGTAGCATTTCGTCGCATTAAGAATCACACTGCTCATTATTATTTCAAATAATTTAGAGACTGCCGAATGACTTGTGACTCCACGATAATCAGTCGATCTCCTTTTTTTGAACACGGGTGTCATAAATGACTTTTTTCAAATACGAGGGAATTTTGCTCAACCCAAGATTTACCATGGACTCGAACGAAAGCTTTCTTTTTCCATCATTTACGATCGATCCGGAGTATCGCGTAATATTATAATCAAACGTTAACACAGCAGCAGATGGTACTGAATGTCTTCTCCATTAGCGGTATACTAGTGTTGTATTATAGATTAGAACAAATATTTGTTATTCATTTCTCACTGTTTTCATTTTATTCCACGTTAACCGATTTTGTAAGAAAAAAAAACATCTCGAATCCCGATCAATCAAAAATATCAGGATAATAATAAATCTTGATATTTTGTTACGAACTTTTTGTGTCAAGTTGTGTTTTAAACTTGGTTTCGTTAATAGTTAAAATATCAAAATTACTCAATGATTATTACGAATTATAGCAAGTTTAGTAAGGTTTTTGGCAGAAAAAGATCAGAATTGGTTATAATGTACAATATTTTGTTAATTGAATAACAAATTTTGTTATAGTTAAGCTTTAAAAAACATACTTTTGAACTTTCAAGTGTGATAACAGAATTTGATATCATTCTGGCATATCGAGAATATTAAAGGCATCAAGTTCAGATATATTTGTATTACACGTTTGTTATAATCGTTTGATCGGGATAATATCAAATAATCGAACAACCTAAAAAAATGATTCAAAAACCAATTGATAAAATGGAATGCAATATAACTCAAACAAGTTTCAACATTACGAAATATCTAAACTAAGCCGTGCAGTATTACGTTTCTTATTAATAATATTTTATCTCCTCCGAAGTTACTTCAAAAGGGCGCACAAAACTCGACTGAACTATTGTTGAATGAAATCAGAGCTTGACCTGTATTTCAACTATCAAATAAACTTCAAGCCATTCAACTAAAAACTCTCAAATTTCCCAGTAATAGTGGTCATTTTGATCGCTCAATTCAACAAACTTTATACCTAGAGGTTCAAACTCCGTACTTGGGTACTGTTAACACCTATAAGATCTTATAAATGAAACAGAGAATTTAGATACGTTCTTTTTTTTCATTACAAAACCTTTCAAATAATGGCGTTAAAACGATATTCCAGTTTATCACCTAGAAAGTCGTAAAACCCTCGCTCCTTTCCTTCGACACTTTCTTCGCGATAAAGCTATTTCCCCCGGCTAAGGTGTCATGTCATACAAGCGGACAAGGTAAATATTCAATTTGCTAAGGATTTTTTTTCCTTTACCTCCTTTTAGGTCCAATATTGGTTAAGGCAAAGTTTTCGGCAAGTTTCGGCCAGAGGACCGCAATGTAAATGGAAACCCAAAACAATGGGTGTTGCCAAGATCGTAAATGTAATCCTTACGCTGTCATCAGCTTTGTTACCCCAGGCAGGAGAACTTTGTTCTCTGTCCTCTAGCGGCTTTAGTGATCGTACTTGGACTGACCAATCATTCAGGCTGAGTGACAAGTGCAATGACTTTATTCGCTTTATTGTCACAGTTCGGTACCTGTTAAACTTAATCAATCCCTCCCTTTCCTTCGCTGCATAATGCACGGAAACGTCAGAGAGCTGGTAGGAATTGAGTTTTTTCTCTGTTGGAGCACTTTATGCTGACTGTAAACTTAAACTGACATTTTGGAATCTCAGGTAAGGGGCTTCTGGATGTAGAGGTATTCTACACCTTTTCATCTAGGGAAATCTCAAAAAAGGACAATGTTTTTCTTACTTCTTTGAACTTCAATAATCATAAATGTGTAAAAATACTGAAAATTGAAAGGTTTTTGTAAGAAACACTTTTTTTCCTCAAGAGTGCCCATTTTGGAATATTCAGAAGGATTTTAGATAACTACTTTGTCTAGCTAAAAGTTACTTAGTTTTGTAAGGTATTGAATTCTGACGTGTTGCTGCCAACGCCATGAATGAGTTTCCGTTAAATCACTTCACTGAAAATAATAACACACATTTACGGACTTAGTTTACAAATCGTTTTCCAATTGTTGTGAAAAAATCAATCTATCATATTGATAAGTATGCTACTTCAAAACAGAAGCAACAACAGCGCAACAGCAAAAACAAAACAAGCAGATAAAAAAAAACTAATGATTACAGCAACCCCGATGATGATGACTAACTACCGTCACAGAGCGACGGCAAGCACAGCCAGCGCGCGGTGGCCCCGTTCGAGTGGCCGTCAATTTGACAGCTCCAATCATTCATAGAAAGATTTTCGCTGTTGCATCCATCCCATACTGAGCGAACGAACGAACGCGCGCGCACACGCAAAGCAAACTGCATTAGAACTGCATTCATTGACCTCGGGTTTGGCTTAGCCCGCGAAATGACGACGTCGACGACGATGATGATGATGTATGTTGATGAAAATATTTGCCGGCCGGTACTTTTCAGTCAGATCTTTTTTTTCTCTCTCTCTTCTTCGATACGACAGATCCCAGCGGCGGCGAGGGCGGCTGTTGATGGCGACAACGGCTGAGAACGTAGCGCGGCGGGGGCTGTGTATTTACATGCTTGAATCAAAAGCTATTCTCAACTGTGCTTGTGTTTATTTTTGCGGTATGCTGACCCGGAAAAAAAGTAAAACCTCAAACAAACTGCGATACCCGTTTGCAGTCAGTACTCTGAGCGTTACTACTGCAGTCGCCGTTACTACTACTGCCAGAGAACAACGACGACGACGGCTTAACGGGGTGCATTTAAGTCGTGCACATGTGTCATCATCGCTTGCTATGTGGATAATTTTTACGATATCCAGACGTTGTCACACGCTGTTACGATGTAATGAACGATACTGATGATGATGGTGTGGCTTTTGTGCGGTTTACACGTAGACACTTTTACCTTTCATATTGTTTGTTTTGTTTTCTGTTTTCGAGCCGCCCCTCTCCAACTCACCGCAAATTTGTGGTGACGAATTGAATTTTCTGTTTTAGTTCATCTGAATAAATGCCACTCGATTTCGATGTCGAACTCGAGATGAATAATTTTGAGGCACGAGTAAAAGAAATGGGGATTTTATTTTGGGAATGTCATAAACACGAATCGATCGATACTGGTGATTTAAGTGACACGTCAAAACCAGTTGACATTTACCTCCAGGCAATCGCGATCGGCATAGCGTAGCAGGCCTGTGTTTAAATCGCCGCTTTTCGTGGCATTTTTTTCGACTTGTCCCCCACCTACCCTCACCTCATCCCATTTGTTACGAGAGCGAGGTAGGTAAGTAGAGTTTAAACGGGAACAGCGACAGGTGATTATCGATTTCGAAGAATGTGCAGAATGTGCACAGCAACCGAAACAAAGTAAGCAAGTGAAATACGCGGATGTTCCAGAGTTGTTCTCTTTCTCTTTTCGCGCAAGTTGAATGTAGTTTTTCCAGTTCGGTAAAACTCGAACGAAAAGAATACGACTCCAGAGCATCGATAGCTCCCAGCTGTATGTAAAATCTGAAGCACAGTGTGGTGCGTTGGCACTTCACCAAACGTTCCGCCAAATTGTGGAGTGAATACACTGTTTCAAGCTGAATAATCGTTAAAGAGATATTTCACGCAAACTTGCCTGTGGAGTTGGGAACAAATTCTCTAGTGGAACTCTGAAGGTTTAGTTGCATCAGCAACTTTGCATATTATTAATCGTAAAGAAAAAATCACAAGAAGGTTGTATGCAAAGCCACGACCGCAAGGTTGAAGTAGAATACTTTTACAAGAAAGATAACCTGGCTGCTTGCGTGTCAGTCATTTTTTCTAGTAAATAAACGTTGACCGTTCATTGGCAGTATTGTAATTTCTTTTTGTCTGATATTTTGAATGAAGTTCATTGGATATTTTTAAATTTTGTGCAAATGAGAAGTTGAAGTGCTGCCGAATTGTAATATGCACATTTAATACGACATCATTAAACGGGAACGGAACAAAGGCTACGGTTATGCAGAACGCGAATGCCGGCGCGATGCGATTCGCCTTACCGTGGTGAAATGTACAGCTCTTTTTAAGGCGAAGTAGAGCTATACATTTCAACAGATTTCGTCTTGCCGAATCGCATCGCGCCGTTATTTGCGTTCTGCATGACCGTAGCCAAACACTAAGCGACGCAAACACGTAATAATAGTCAGAGTATGCATGTAGATGAAGATAATTAACTTTGGATTATAGCGCAAAACGAGAAAATATTAACTCTTCAAATAATCATTTGTGTTCTTCAAATTTCAGTTGTTCAATTTAATATCTGATGAAATGTTTGTTTATTATCTGATGAAGCTCTTATATAGGCCAAATGATGCATTCCCAATTTACTAGGTCCATAACTCTGCCGACCGTGCTTGAGAAAGCGCGGTATAACGACTAATCAGAGGTCGAATTTTGTGTTTTGACAAGGCTTAAGAGTTTTCAATAGTACAATAGTTCGAATGATAAAATTGCAATTTCATGCATTTGGTAGGAATCTTTGAAGATTTTCTAATCGATTGCTGCAAAAACGAAGGAAATCCATCGAAAATTATTTATTTATATTTATTTATTTATTTATTGGCATTTGAAATTTTTCTCACTTTTTTCAGTTTTAGATTTTCATTTTACATCCCTATGTAGCCGAACTTCCTGAGAGAAGTATTCTAATTCAAAATTAAATCTTCATTAATTCATTTGTTGTCCTTATAAGGACAATTGTTCAATTTATCATTGATAGTGAGGACTAAGGCGCACGGTCAACACAATGAGAAAGGTGTTTTCACATTGAAAACTAGACACGGCTTTACTGGAGGAAGTATTGGCAAATGCATCTACCGCTAATACCACCGCTATCATACGAAAGCGCGTCGTTTCATGTGGTGAATATCAACAACGAAAAATGACGCGCGTCTAAGCATAACCCGAACTGTTTCGCCGTGCTGCTCCCATTTACCTTTACATCGGCTTCAGGGAAGTACCGGCTGCATCTGCATCTACCGCTGAGGCTGTCACTATACTGCTAGTGGTACTAAAAGCTACTAACTCTTCAAATAAGTGTGTTATTTGTTCTCAAAAGAACAATTGTTCAATTCAAAATCAGATTTACGCAATCGCATCTCTGTAATATTACCGACAATAATATTCTTCTGAACAAACTGATACAACTTTCCCATTAGGCCTCTGCCATAATAGATGCGAAAAGTGACGCGAACCGATTCGCTCAGCTGTAGGTTAATGTACAGCCATCAGTAGAGCTGTACATCAACCTACGGCCGAGCGAATCGGTTCGCGCCGCTTTTCGCGTCTACTATGGCAGAGGCCTTCGAGAAAGTTGCTGGCTGATGTATTCACTTCATGCAAGCCTGCTGCTGATGCTTCCCGCTACCACACTGAAACAGCATTTTAGTGAAGGGAGTGTCGTTGCATCAGCTGACCCTGCTACTATCGATGCTGATATACCCGCTGCAACAGCTACGCTATGCATAGCCATGCCACAGTTGTGGCCGCTATACGCTGGCCTAACTGCTGAGCAACTGCAACGCTATCCGTAGCCATGCCACAGTTGTGGCCGCCATTGGTATCCGCTGTACCTGAATCTGCTGGCCCTGCTGCTATCGATGGTGAGATCCGCTGAAACTGCTACGCTTATCCACAGCCATGCCATAGTTGTGGCCGCTATCCGCTATCTAAGGGAGGACTGCTGTCGTCGCTGTTCAGAACTACTATGAGCGGCTTCGACTAAAACAGGCTCTTATATAGGGATGAAATTAGGAATGAATTATTTTACGTACGTGGTGGAATGATATAACTTGAAAAATATGTGTGACTTCATTCTGGTTCAGAGCGATCATTTGATAAGCTCCACCTCTTTTTTCAGTTTCTAAAGTTTTTCCTCAGTTTCGTAGCACGGATGCACAAAAATGATTTCTTGTCGAACCGGACCGATAGCACTCTTATTGAAGCAACAAAATAACATGTTTTGTGTCGTGCTGCGCAGCTTCGTTGAAGAAAATGTTCCCGTCCCCGTGTCGCATGTAAACAGATTATTGCGTTCAGTAGACAGTAGATAGTGTATCCAGCGAATAAACACCGATGGTGCTCTCACACACGCAACGGTTTTAACCCGTATTTTATTGCGGTTTGTAACATCAAGCGATTTCGTTTGCTCGCTGTTGCGTGTTGCATCATGTGACAACTTGGCAGCTGGGAGACGACGAAATTCTGTTTACGCTGATTGATTGAATCGTCTTCATATTAGCTCTGCATAGTCGAACTAACTGCTTTTGTGAATGCGTTCTAACAGGGCAGTTTATTATTCAATGTCGGTTATGCTGATCGCAGCCTTTGCGCTGCCCCTACAGTGGGGAGTTTACTGTATAAAGTAAAAATTAGACAACTACAACAGAATTTGATTGCATCCCGCACAGAATGTCTGCTTGTGTTGATGCCAGAAAATTATTAACCTTCAATTATTTTTTTATTTGCCTTCAAAAAAGCATTTTGCTGTTCAAAATCGGTTGCTAATTACAACCTTTGAGCTGCCCTAACATTGGGGGAATTAAGATACAAGGAAAACATGCACTGTGAAAGCTATTTCACATTCAGTAAATTGGACGGGTGCGACAAATTTAAATTGCTAGGATGCAACACAGAATCCTTGCTTGCGTTGACAAAAATTATTAACTTTCAATGACTTGTTTATTTGCCTTCAAAAAGGCATTTTGATTTCCAAAATTGGATTTCCTGATGGCAATCTTCATGCTGCCCCAACACGGGGGGAACAATGGCTGTCTGGCGACACACGCTGAGAAAAACCGCGCTGCTCCTGAGACGTGGTGACCAATCACAGAGCTAGAGCTGCTGCTGCTAAAGAAGGACGACTGCTGTTGTCGCTGTCTAGAACTATTATGAGCGGCTCCGGCTGAAACAGGCTCTTATATAGGCCAAATAGCATGTTTTCAATTGCAAGGTATTTGATTCTGTCGACCGTGCTTGGGAAGCAAGCATATAACGACCAATCAGAGGTCGAATTTTTCGTTTTGACAAGGCTTGACTATTTTCAATAGTACAATAGTGTGAATAATAAAATTACAATTATCTTATTTTGGGAAGAATCTTAGAAGATTTTCCAATCTATTGCTGTGAGAACGAAGGAAATCCATCGAATACTAACCGATTTATTAGCATTTGAAATTGGACATATTTTTCACTTTTTTCGGTTTTAGATTTTCATTTCACATCCCTATGTAGCCGAACTTCCTGAGAGAAGTATTCTACTTCAAAAAAAATTGACGTCTTTTCGTGAAGGTCAAAGCTTTTCTATAACTTTTTGCCATACTTTTTTACTCAAAACTTATACGATATAAACATATGATTGCGGCCTTCACACCATAAGGGCATCGTAAATTAAGTCTTCAGTACACAGAATAGTTTATTAGATATGCTATAAAGGCCGTATATCGTTTCGTCTATCTTTTTGATGTCTGCATTAGAGCAATGATATTATCATATTTTGAAAACTTGTACATTTTATCCAACTCTACATTAATTATCCATTTATTAATATAAAAGACAGCCCCAACTAACTCAAAGAGAATCCTGAAGAATTCTAAGGACGCCTATAACTCTGAATTGTGAGAGCCTTGCCGTATGTCATTAACCTTTTTTTCTGAAGCTCCCCCTAGCCACCGCGTAGTTGCGCCCATGATCTTAGTTATCTTTTTCTCAAAGTGTTATACTATTCGACATGACTGATGTCGGGTTAGAATAAATACATCCGGACAAACACATAAGTTTTGCATAGATTTTTCAGGATTCTTCGCATTGGAATCTTGGGCGTCCTTGATAAGAAACTCTGAAAGAAAAATCTTCAAGACTATCTATGGGAGCAGGATTCCTGAATTAGAATCGTGTAATGGGAATCCGTCGGATTCGAATGTTTTCACTTCAAAAGATTCCCTGAATTGGAAAAGCCCGGACCAGCACATCCCTACGCCCGCACGAGATTTTCTGGGCTTCCCACATTGGAACCGTGGGTGACTCCGATAATAAATCCTGAAACAAGAATCCTCAAGACTGCTCAGTCCATGGGGCTAGGGTTATTGAATGAGAATCAAGTTAAGAGAAATTTTCGAATACGAAACCTTTCATTTTAACCTCACTTTAAAATTCTCGTTACTTTGGATTCCAAAATAACGATTTCCGGTTTATGTGGAATAATTTGATATGTAGTGTTTTATGACGTCATCTGGATGATGCCCAGACGCTATTGAAGTAGAATGCTTCTCTCAGGAAGTTCGGCTACATAGGGATGTGAAATGAAAATCTAAAACCGAAAAAAGTGAAAAATATGTCCAATTTCAAATGCTAATAAATCGGTTAGTATTCGATGAATTTCCTTCGTTCTTGCAGCAATAGATTGGAAAATCTTCTAAGATTCTTCCCAAAAGAAGATAATTGTAATTTTTTTATTCACACTATTGTACTATTAAAAAAAGTCAAGCCTTGTCAAAACGAAAAATTCGACCTCTGATTGGTCGTTATATGATTGCTTCCCAAGCACGGTCGACAGAATCATATACCTTGCAATTGAAAACATGCTATTTGGCTTATTTAAGAACCTGTTTCAGCCGAAGCCGCTCATAATAGTTCTAGACAGCGACAACAGCAGTCGTCCTTCCTTAGCAGCAGCACTAGCCCTAGGTTGGTAACCACGTCTCAGGAGCAGCGCGGTTCTTCTCAGCGTGTGTCGCCAGACTACCATTATTCCCCCCGTGTTGGGGCAGCATGAAGATTGCCATCAGGAAATCCAATTTTAAACATCAAAATGCCTTTTTCAAGGCAAATAAACAAGTCATTGAAAGTTAATAATTTTTGACAACGCAAGCAAGCATTCTGTCGCGCCCGTGTAATTCACTGAAAGTGAAATAGCTTCCAACACGCAACAGCGAGCAAACGAAATCGCTTGATGTTGCGTGTGTGAGAGCATCGGTGTTAATTCGCTGGATACAAAAATCAAATGCGAATTGTGGAATAATTCGTCTGAAGAACATTAGAAAATGGTAAAACTGAACAAAAGGCGTGACCTATTTCGTAGCACCCTTCGGTTATAAAAGAGTTTTTCTGGGAAAACTAGCTACATTCATCAGTCGGACGGTGAGCTGGATGGACCGTCCACAACGTTGACAGCAGTAGCAGCAGATATCAGCACTCAGCAGTAACAGAAGATAGCAGCGGGTTGCGCCTGTGGCTGCCTTCATATTAAACAAATCACTTGCCCTGTGGTTGGTCACCACATCTCAGGCAGGCTGAACGCCAACGCAAGCGATCGGGCGAGATTTTTTGCCGTACATCAGCTGGCACTTCCTCTAATGGAAAAGTTGGATCATATTGTTTAGAAGAATATTACTGCCGGTAAAATTACACTGATGCGATTGCATTATATCCGATATGGAATTGAACAATTGTTCTTTTGAGGACAAATAAAACACTTAATTTGAAGAGGTAATAGCTTTGGGTACCAGTAGCAGTATGGTAACAGCCTCAGCGGTAGGTGCAGCCGGTACTTCCCTAAGGCCGATGTTATAAGGAAGTAAATGGAAGCGACACGGCGAAACAGTTCGGGTGTGCTTAGACGCGCGTCAATTTTCGTTGTTGGTATTAATCCCTACATGAAACGACGCACTTTCGTACGATAGCGGTAGATGCATTTGCCAACACTTACTCCAGTAAGGCCGTGTCTAATTTTCAAGGTGAAAACACCTTTCTATTGTGTTGGCCGTGCGCATTAGGCCTCTGCCAGGCTAAACGCGAAAAGCGGCGCGAACCGATTCGCCCAGCCGTAGATTGATGTACAGCCGTAAGTAGAGCTGTGTGAAAGCATTCTACTTCAACCTTGCGGTCGTGGCTTTGCACACAACCCTCCTGTGATTTTTTTTAATCAAAAATGGCGACTTCCTGGTTTCTGCCTAAAATGGCCGAATAGTACGCAATATGGGTATTTTCAGAATCGAAATGATGTCCTGGAACTTGGAAATTAACTCCAGACGACATTTTTATTCTTTGAGTTGAAAACTTTTGGTTCGCCTCACCTGGAGTCGTTTTCAGGTCTCTGGGTAAGATCTCGATTTTTAAAGTACATATATGAGGTGAAACTTGGTCAACTTAGGCTGTTCTCCTGAAACCAGAAGTCGACATATTGAATTTGAAAATGGCGACTGGAGGTAATTTCCTATCTCTGGGCATCAGCCCGACTCTGTATTCGGCCATACTAGGTTGTTTCCTAGAAGCCGAGGTCGCCATTTTTTAATACAAAATTACGACTGGAGTCGTTTTTCGGTCCTTGGGCGTCATTCCGATTCCGGAAATACCAATTTTGGGTGGTATTCGACCATGTTAGGTTATTTTCCAGAAACCGGGAGTCACCTTTTGGAATCCAACATGGCGTCTGGGTTCGTTTTCCGGTCTCATTTTTTCGTAGTAGATAGTCCTTACAATATCCTAAAAGTTGTCTATACAATTCTAGATGGGCGCTTCTTTCCAATACGCAGCACAGTGCGTTGACTGTATGGAAATGCGGGACAAAAATCAAAACAGCCATTCTAGTACTTTTTTTAATTGGTGTAACACAAAAAATTTTTAGTGCCGATGAGAACTACTTTTTGCATAAATGATAAACGTCAAATGCGTCTTTGCAAAAATGTCTCGAACGCCAACTTTTTTGTACAGTAACATGAAATGATAATTTTCCTGTAATATTATTCATTTCAAAATAAATAGTTTGAAAAGCATATTTAAATAATTTCTCAGCGGCGAAAAACTGACCTAAATACCACCACAATGAGTTTTCATTTTCATTTTTATTGAATTCCCCATTAATTTTGTTTTCATACGGTTTACTATTGCAAAACATCATTAATTCGGGAATGTTTCATGTGTTCTACAAAAAAATTACGTGTTATACAGAAAAATGGGACAGATTTATGATTCTTAGTTGCAGGGGTATCTTTCGAAAACGTGAATTTCGCTTGAAAGAGTAAAATTGAGCAATGGCATTCATTTCCGAAGTTCAAGGATATCTATTAAATAAAAATAAGTTGGTGTCTGTATAACGGCGTTTCACTCGAAGTAGAATCAACGGATTTGAATGATTCTTTTTGTGTTTGTTTTGTCTTCATCTTCAACGAGTTAATAGGCCATAAAAATAGCAATAATCAACTGATAAAGTTAGAAAAAAATTGAAATATATTTTCGGTTTTTCCCGCCTTTTATTCCAAGAACAACGTCATTAGATTACTATGATTGTAGGCTATGACCGATAGACAAGTTGTTGTAGCGTCGTTATTGAGGCGTCGTAGTTGAGTAAACAAGCACCTGTTATTGATTCACGTATTAGGTGATATTCGTTTTCGCTGCCTACTACACCTTTTCTATGCAAAAGCGCTATAGCGTGGTAGCAGCAAACTCAACATGCATGTGAATACTCTCAACGTGGCTCTGATTTTATTCAAGGGCATATACTATAATGTAAAGTAAATTTCTGGCTTATTTGAGCAAAGTTGCATATAATCGTTTTATTTATCTGATAAATGAAAAGAAAGAACAAGAATAACACTACATGTGCGATGATTTAATTTACCATTGCTCGGATCTAATCAATCTGTTCAATTTTCTCTAAAATGCACACTGACTGTCAATGATCTAAACATTTGCTCATGCATCATTGCATGATTCTGTTAGCTGGTAAAAGAAACGTGTAGTTTTGCTTCTCAAAAAACATTGATTTCTGTTCATGTTTCGTTAAATAGGCACTATTGCATTCCTACAAATCTCTGGATTTACAATTAATTGTTGAACTGAAAACTATAATGTTGCGAAGTGTCAATTGCACTGTGCTTAGGCAGCAGATTTGCCTCAAAAAGCAGATGAAATATTAATGTCAATGAAGCGAAAATTTCGAAGCTCCGTGTACCTACCAATTTACCATTTAATTTCAAACGTCTGTATGTACCTTCGCGCTCCGCAGTTGGGTGATATTCGATAATGCCCAAAGCCCTGATAACTGGTGGCATTAAACCAAAAACATGCATATTCTCGCATAAACAGCTTTATGTCACATGGTCAAGTGAAAAACAATTGGTATCATCAGTGCGTCTTGAACTGTCCTACAGATCAGACGTTTTTTCGGTTGCTTGTGGACTGGTCTTTGACTGCCTATAGCTTCAAAGTTTGTGTTTTGTCAGTGTGTCTTTTAAAGACTACCTGAAAGTTATTTCCCATCAGTCTTTCTCAAGACTACCTACTTTTGAATTTAACATTTGTTTTAACTTTTTTCGTATCACCTGAAATGGCTGGACGGAAAAAGAAACCTCGCATCGCTGCGGGGAGGAAAAGAGAGGCATCTCTTTATGACACATCGAGTGTCTGTAGTGACAATCCTTTTGATATTTTGCCTGAGCAAGAAGCTGATGAAATGGAAGTTACCAATAATGAAACTATACAAAATATAAAATCTTTAAAAAAGGAGAAAGTTCCACCTATTGTGGTAACTATTTCTTCTGAATTTAATATATTCAAAAAGGAACTTTCAACGTTTGTTTCTGACGTTAAAGTTACCTATCAAATTGGCCGTAGAGGTGAATGCCGCTTATTAGCCGACTCAGTAAAGGGTCGTGATCGTCTTGTTCAGTATTTAACTGACAAGATGTACAAATTTTTTACATATGACACCAAGAACGCCAAGCCGTTCAAGGTTGTCTTGAAAGGTCTCACCAACGATCAAACCGTTGATGAGATCAAACTTACTTTAACAGAATTACTTGGCATAGCCCCTACCCAAGTAATTCTAATGAAACAAAAATCACGAGGCGAAAACAGTCAGAGAACTGGAATTTCCCTTGTTAATTATTTAATTCATTTTAACCGCAATGAGGTTAACAACTTAAATTTTTTTTAAAAAGCACATGCTTTGTATAAAGTGCGTGTAAAGTGGGAAACTTATAGGAAGTATGGCGGAGGTGAAAAGCATATCACCCAATGCCGTACTTGCCAACGTTATGGCCATGGTTCCAAATTCTGTAACATGGACCAAAAATGTCTTAATTGTGGAGACTCTTCTCACAAAAAGGACACATGTCCTGTGAAAGAGAGTAAAAATTTTCGCTGTGCGAATTGTAACGGCAACCATATGTCAAATTTTTATCAATGCCCAGTCCGTTTAGCAATTGTTAAGGCAAGGCAAGGTAAACAAAATTCAATTTCTCAATTAAAACCAACTTCAAAACAAAATTCTCCAAGCGTACCAGTGACGCATAGTTTACCTACTCCTTTGCATACCCGTTTAACTTATCCACAGGTTACAGGTAGTTCGAACATTATACCGCCTAGTGTTGGTAGTTCGAAAATGACCGTTAATATGGGTAAGCAAAACACGCTAGAAAATAATTGTACACCTATTACTCCAGCTAATATTGCTGCCGAAAATATTTTTTCTAATGTCAACTGCCTGGGGCCTATTACGGCAGGTAAACTTTCTTTTTTGCAACAGGCAATGTTCGATCTTATGAACGCCATGTTGCAGGCAAAATCAATGTTTGAAGCCATTCAAATAGGCACAAATTTTACTATTAAAATTGTTTCTAATTTAAAATTTAGCAATGATTTTAAATAAAACAATTAAAATATTAAATTGGAATGCTCGCTCATTGAAGGCCAATGAGAATGAGCTATTTAATTTTTTAACAGTAAATAATGTGCATATTGCAATTATTACTGAAACATTTTTGAAACCTAACATCGTGGTTCATAGATATGATAGGATTCAGGGTTCCGGCGGTGGAGTTGCAATTGTTATTCATCGCCGAATCAAACATCGTGCTCTTCCCCATCTTGAGACGAAAGTTATTGAAACTTTGGGAATTGAAGTTCAAACTGAACTTGGGATTTTATTTATTGCCGCAGCATATTTACCATTTCAATGCACACGCGAGCACAAAAATTATTTTAAAGGTGATTTACAAAAACTCACCAGAAATCGTTCGAAATTTTTCATAATCGGCGATTTTAACGCTAAACATCGTTCATGGAATAATTCTCAAAGTAATTCCAATGGCAAAATTTTATTCAATGATTGTTCTTCAGGATACTATTCTATTTTGTCTCCGAATAGTCCTACATGCTTTTCTTCTGTAAGAAACCCTTCAACAATTGATTTGGTGCTGACAGATCAAAGTCATGTATGTAGTGATTTGATCACACATGCTGACTTTGATTCTGACCATCTTCCAATAACTTTTTCTTTATCACATGAATCAGTTTTAAACCCTATGAGCTCTGTTTTTAATTATAACAAAGCTAATTGGGAAAGATACAAAAATTATATTGAGAGAAATTTCAATAATGAGCTTGATTTGCAAAACGAAGTGAATATTGATTCCGCTTTGGAAGCATTAAAATGTGCAATTGTTGATGCCAGGAATGATTCTGTTCCAAAGGCTCAAGTGAAATTTGATTCACCAATAATTGACGAAAATCTTCAACTTCTAATTCGTTTGAAAAAAGTCCGCAGACGTCAATATCAACGTTCTCGTCACCCTGTTTTTAAAACTATTTATAAAGATTTACAGAAAGAGATTAAACATAGATTTACTCTTCTTAGAAATCAAAATTTTGAGACTAAAGTTGAAAAATTGAAACCATATTCAAAACCATTTTGGAAGCTGTCGAAGATTCTTAAGAAACCTTCAAACCCTATTCCAGTTTTAAAAGATGGTGAACGTTTTCTTGTATCCAATGAACAAAAGGCTCAAAGACTTGCTCAGCAGTTTGAGAGTGTTCATAACTAAAATTTGAATTTTGTGAGTCCAATTGAAAATGAAGTCACACGTCAATTTGATTTAATTTCTTCCCAGAATTTTTTACCTGCAGAAATAATTGAAACTAACTTGAATGAGATTAAATCAATTATTAAAAATTTCAAAAATATGAAAGCACCTGGTGACGATGGAATCTTTAATATACTAATCAAACATCTCCCTGAGAGCACAACGGATTTTTTAGTGAAAATTTTCAATTGCTGCTTCAAAATTGCATATTTTCCCAAATTATGAAAAAATGCAAAAATTACTCCCATTTTAAAACCGGATAAGAAGCCAGCTGAAGTTTCAAGTTATCGACCAATCAGTTTGCTTTCTTCAATAAGTAAACTGTTTGAGAGAGTTATTCTTAACAGAATGATGTCACACATCAACGAAAATTCAATTTTTGCAAATGAACAGTTTGGATTTCGCCATGGGCATTCCACAACTCATCAATTGCTCAGAGTTACTAATATGATACGAGCTAACAAATCTGAAGGTTATTCCACTGGAGCTGCTCTTTTAGACATAGAAAAAGCATTCGACAGTGTTTGGCATAAAGGTTTGATTGCGAAATTGCAAACTTTTAATTTTCCAATTTTCCTAATCAAAATTTTAAAAAATTATCTTACTGATCGAACTCTGCAGGTTGTCTATCAGAATTCAAAATCTGATAGATTTCCTGTCAGAGCAGGTGTGCCTCAAGGTTCAGTCTTGGGTCCAGTCCTGTACAACATATTCACTTCAGATCTTCCTGATTTGCCTCCAGGGTGCACAAAGTCATTGTTCTGCGATGACACAAGCATTTCCGTAAAAGGAAAAAGTCTTCGTGTCATATGCAGTCGATTGCAGAAAAGTTTAGATATTTTTTCTTCCTACTTGCAAAAGTGGAAAATCTCTTCCAATGCTTCTAAAACTCAAATGATAATTTTTCCGCATAAGCCTAGGGCTTCTTTCCTCAAGCCAAACAATAATCACGTTGTCAAGATGAATGGGGTTATTTTAAGTTGGTCCGACAAGGTTAAGTACTTGGGACTAATTTATGATAAAAAACTTATTTTCAAAGAGCACATTGAGAGTATACAAGCCAAGTGCATCAAATATACGAGATGTTTATATCCTCTCATTAACAGGAATTCTAAACTTTGTTTAAAGAACAAACTTTTGATTTACAAACAAATTTTTAAACCAGCAATGCTTTATGCTGTACCGATCTGGTCAAGTTGCTGTTCAACAAGGAAGAAAACGCTCCAAAGGATTCAGAATAAAATTCTGAAAATGATTTTGAAGCGTCCTCCTTGGTTTGGTACACTCGAATTACATAGACTTACTGGTGTTGAACCATTAGAAGCTATGTCAAATAAAATTATTAACAATTTTCGACAAAAATCGTTGCAATCCTCAATTGCTACGATAAGCTCTCTTTATAGCCAATAAGTTAGCAATTAAGTTAGTTGTAAGTTTACTTCCCCTTTCCTGACAAGTAGGTTTAAATCCCTACGAATGATAAGTCCTAATTGCGAAAGCAAACAAATCCTAACAGTTAAAATTACAAATTTCTAACAGTGTTGAGAAGTCACCATTTGTGATTGGACACACATACTCATTATTTACTAATATTTATCATAAATACTTAAGCTACTAACAAATCCCCCCTTAAAAAAAAAAAAAAAACAATTGGTATCATGTATGATTGAAAAAAAAAAGATACCCGAAAAATGGTTGGCCATTAGGTTTTGCGAGAATTTTTGTTCAGGACAAAACCATATTGTCACTATGCCATGGCAATAACGAAAATCAACTGGAAAAGTTATAAAACGTTAAAAACCAACCCTTGATATTTCCCGCCCTTCTGAGATTCTGAGAGATTTTCTGTGAGTTTTAGTGAATAACGATTTTTTGTTGCCTTTGATCGGAAAAAATCGAAACAAGTTTTCTTCACCGGGGCGTACTTAAACGATAGCCTTCATTTTTTAATATTTTATGGAATAGTTCTATGCGATTTTCGTATTGGTTTCTGTTGATGCCACTTAAATTCAACGTCGGTTTCTGTTAATTTGTGCTGTGACTGTTTGTCAAGAAAGAAGAAAACACTGTCGGTACGTAATAGACATAATAGATTAAAAACAATAATGTGTTTTTGCAAGAATTCTGAGGAGTATTCATACTGATTTCAGTTGGTTTCGATTAATTTACTTCCATATGTAGTGGGAATGCTTTCTAACGAAGATGCCGCTAAGGGTATTTTATAAAAGGAATGTTCCCTAATCTACATGATCAAACTGATTCTTGCATATCTTCCAGTTGACTTTGACAAATTGCTGCTGTGGTCGAAGTGTTTTTTGTTCAAATATTTTCAAATACAACTACTTTATAGATTCAAGGTCAAATTTAACACCGAACAGATGCATTGCTGCCACTACCCGATGGCAAATGTCTTTGAAGCGACAATTCTGACAGGAAACTACAAAGGAGAAGTCGTAATAATCCCGCGTATCTCGATTACTCCTACCGATTTGCCGTTAAATTTTAAACGTCTGCAATTTCCTGTGCGTCACGCATTCGCGATGACTATTGATAAAACCCAAGGACAGTCACTGAAAATTTGTGGCATAAACTCCGAGTATTCATGCTTCTCACATGGACAGCTCTATGTCGCATATTCACGTGAACCTGACCCCGACATTGTGGAATATATAGAATTTAGTGGCTAGGACCGCCTTGACCACTTTCACATGTTTCGTATATTCCGAATTTTAAGCTTGAATTATTTAGAATTCTGAAGTTTTTTATAAAATCTGTTCCAGTGAGATTGGCTAGGCAGAAGGGTGTTACTATATTTGCATTAAGCCAAGCTTTTGAATAATTGAAAAAATAATGTAATAATTTCCTTCAGAATATTTAAAAGAATGACTGTTTATTTTCAGAAATGTATTGAAATGATTTGATTATGGTTGCAAGGTGCTTCATAATGTTCAATGAAATAAAAACGTAGAATTTTACGAGCGCAGGATTGAAAAAAAAAACTAAAAACAAATCAGAGCCGAAACATATCGTAGGTATGTTTTTTAGCAGCAGTTAGATATTTCAGTTTTTGCAATACAACAGTCAATAAAACTCAAGGCGGCGGTACGAAGTTTGCCGGGTCAGCTAGTTCTAAATAAAAAGAAAAAGTTAGATTCAGAGAGGTTTCCCCGGGGTACTTTTTTGAAGATCGATCCCAAATCGAAATTGCCTTTTGTCTCTAAGCATAAAGAAGCCTTTAACTTTCACGTTCACTACAATATTATTCATTAATAATATGTGAAGTATAGTAGTTACAAACCTCTACCGTTGCCATTCTGGGTTTTACTTGAAAAGAAAGAGTATTAAAAAAGTTAATTTGAAATATAAGAAGATTTTGTAAAAGAGCAAATATGTATCAACATATCACCAGATAGAATTGGTTCAAAAGAAACTTCATTTTTTTATTTTTGTGTATGGAACGTTGCACTGTGTGCAGTATCATTATTTCCAATATTTGCATTCAATTTGTGAAGAATTATCAGGAATCATATAAAGTTTATTAATTAATAACATTACTTTTGACCGTTTTTCGCCACATCACACGGGAATAGGTCTTGTGACGCAGTTAGATGAATTGTAAGCAGGGAAAATTCTGGGTCTAATTTACTGAGGCCTCTGTTACAGCGAACTCTTGGAAATCTCTAATTCAGACAAAGACGAGAGCTAGAAAAAAGTTAAAATCTAATGTACCGTTCTGCATCATACTTTGAACACTTAAGCTAGTAACACCTTTCACTGAAAAATAACAATAAAAAATGAGTTTTCTCATCGATCCTGAACGTTTATCATGTTGGTTATTTCATTTTTGTTGCAATCAAGTGTTATTTATGAAGCTTCGAAGATATTTTGTACATGAAAATAAGAAGAACTCAGAATTCGGCTATGATTCAAATTCAACTGCAACGTAATCGCTAAGAGGTAGATAGGCAAACCGGCTAAATTTGACTGTCACTTCTTTCAACGCTTACTAATTTCCTGGAAGTGGTCCCAAAGTGTAGAAATACACATCACTGGATAAGAGACATTCCAAAGAACCGACCGGTATATAATAATCATACTTTTTATTGTACTAGCTATGATAATTCGATTTTTATTCTGAAGTGTTCAAAGTTTTGATCCAAACAGTACTTGTAAGTAAACTCCTTGCTGCGTTTCAAGAGAGCGGGCCAATTAAGACGCGGTTGTCAAACAAAGACACGTTTTGGTGGAATGAAACCCTAGACGTACCTTGAAGATTATTCAGACAACTTTTTAAATAAAGAAAAGTTGCAAAAAGCTGCCAAAACCCCAGGACGACTGAGAAAGTTAGACGGTACTTTTATCATAGAACCTCAATTAACACTGAGTTTTAATGGAAATACTACAAGGTATACAGCCCTAGGGTTGTATGAAATGGTGACGTGGGACTTTTTGTTACAAAATATACAGAGTCTGCAAACAGAATCAATGTGTTTGCTCAGCGACTGTACGTATTTTTATTTTCAGCCTCCCTTGGAAATCAATTTTTGAAATATATTCAACAACACTCGAAAGAATAGCGTTTATATTTGGCGATATTATGCCTGTAGTATTTTTTTTGTGCAAACAGCATATATTTGACAAGGAACAAGCATATCGTACCTGTTGAAGAAGTACCAAGAATTTTTCGTAATGCGTCAAAGTCAGAACTAACTCTATATCCCCAAAAACCAAATCCAATAATACTTACGTTATAATGAATGGTGTTTGCCTTATATGACTCTGATTAAATCAAATCTATAATATAGATCTTACTTTCAAAATAATATGGAAGCCCTTACAAAGGTTCATTAATTGGCAAACATAAAATAATATGTTAAACAAAATTATTGATAAGTTCCAGCAAAAAATCGTAGCAATCAAAAATTACATTTTTGTTTTTTTCTTGACAATTTGTTTCATTCGCTACAACTACATTCGCTGTATAACGAAGAAAACTTATATACGTTTATTATGGAAAAGCTTAGAATAATATAACAATTTGGAAATGTAAAAAGAGATTCTGAATGAATCTTAGTAAATGAACAAAATATTGACAAGCATTCGCAGGCTCTTACTCTTCTCTGGATGTGTATATTTGGGAATTTACTCTTTCGATACTATCCGGTCACGATTATTTAGTGAATATCGAAGATAAAATTAAATAAATATCCGTTGCAAAAATTTACAGTTCTTGTTGAGTAATTTATGGTAATCATATTTATGAGATAAACTTTCAATCACCATCAACAGCAGCATTGCAATTTTTCCTCGATTGAACACGAATAGAACGAAACGTACGCACAAAAGTGTACCAGTGCAATACGAATAGTGCCGCCGTAGTACGAATAGAAGCGTACCGCTGAAATGTACGAATAGAAGAGTACCGCTGCAATCATAGACGACGAGAGACCTGTGGTTCTTGACTCCACTGGTACTGTTGCTTTTAGCGGCATGTTTTCATTCAAGACATCAGTTTTTATTAGGTTCTGAAAGCAGGTTTAGAAATTGTTTAAGATTGGGATCGTTTCAAACTTTTCGGAAAACTTTTACCTTCGAGACATCATATTAGTCTAAGCTCATGGAAGCAAAAATAAATTGACCTATTGGGAAGGGGATCAATCTATCAATTTTTATTTCGATATTGATACAGAGAATATCACAGGAAACGGATGGTGTCCATTTACGTCGTCTGTGCTAGGAATGCTCACATGTAATTGGTTCATTATTCGCGTAAATTTGTCATTGAAATTTTTCATCAATTTTACCGCTTAGCAATGAAATAAGAGTGATAACTAGCATATTACAAAATTGTTCTACATTTTATCTATCCAAAAACATATTGGTTATTGTTATCCATCATGTGGTTATGCTGTTACTAACGTTTGCAATCTGACGCAACATTTGGCAGTTTCATTTCAAATTTAACAGAATGCATCTTCGTATAGTAAACAAAGACGTAGTCCCACGTCAAAATAATTTTCAGTTTCATGTTCGATTGACACTGGTGAGGTCCAAGCTTATATCAATCCATTGAATAAGTTTCCATTTGCTTATAAAAA
Source organism: Wyeomyia smithii (assembly GCF_029784165.1). Classification (NCBI taxonomy): domain Eukaryota; kingdom Metazoa; phylum Arthropoda; class Insecta; order Diptera; family Culicidae; genus Wyeomyia; species Wyeomyia smithii. The sequence continues at coordinate 51,998,773 of NC_073694.1, forward strand.
TATCAAATCAAATATTAAATTTCGACTATGGAAATTTTCTCTATCAGAATTTCTTGATACAAAAGGAGCTTTTGATAATGCAACACATAATGGAGAAAATTTTATAAGTCAAAACGTAGAAAGCTCAAGTGAATTGGTAAAACCTCTCCAAAGAGTGTTAATATCTCTATGAATGAGCGGTGCGGCAGCTTGAGAGCTGCATTTTTGCGACAGCAACGCCAAAGGCGTACTCTACTCTATTCGGACCCGGCAACTCGCGTTGGGTGGCTTGCTTTTTCGGCACAATAATAAGCGGTTTCCATCGGCAATGAATGTAAGTTGAAAAATTGACACGACATGAGATATGAGCAGGTTTCGCGAGATCGATGCGATATCGATGTGCTTCAGAAAGTAACAGCAACGTGTCCATTTTCGTGGCAAATTTGAACGCGACCAACTCCATCCAATCAGTCGATAAGAGGAGCCATTCACAAAAAAAAAAGTAAATTAAAACCACGATACATTGCGAACACAACTCCGCTGCTGCCCCCACCGCCCCGCCGTCGCGTCAAATTGACTTAACGAGTGCAAAATGGCGCGAAATTGGCGGCATCCGTTATGAACTGTTCCACAACCTGTTGTTCGCTGTTTGCGAAACACGACGAATACGGAGAAGCCCGTAAACCGCGGTTTCGACGCGAGTCGGGGTCAACTCGAAGTTCACGAGGTGAAAGATCCTCTGCGCCTCGGGAGACGGGGAAATTGGGTCAGGGTGCGACGCCGCTGGCCATGGTCCGCGTCAATTATAGCGTGAATAATTTAACCCCAAATGGCCAACGATGACTGATTATGGTTTCCAGCTTCAGCTCCAGCTCCAGCTTGGCCGTCGCAGTTGTTGTTATCAAACAACGAGTGCTTCTTTAACTTCCACGCAAAACCTTCCACGCGTCCGCAGTATTATCAGTCCCACGTTACAACTGCAGCCTATAGAAGTGCATGAATGCCGGCTTGCGAAATAACGCATATGTGTATTTATGAACCCGGAGCGCAAATATAAACAACCCAGAGCCGGTGTCGGTCGGTATATTCTTGGCCGCCCCTCGCACCCCGCTTACCCTGAGAGCTCAGTACATTTTCATTAATGTCTAATTGTATTTATATACACGCACAAACAATCGCACGAACACAACTTTACAGTGTGTTTTATGATACCCAACAAGTCAGCATGCCGGTCGGACTTCGACTTTGTGTACGTTCACTGTCATTTAAGGGCTATTCCCACTGCTTCCGTTCAGGGACCGGGCCGGGACCGGGCTCGTCCGGGACTTTTCGTGCATTCACACTGCGCCGTGCTTGAACCGTGACCGCGCTGCGCTCTGGCTGAGAAATGTTGATGTGTGTATGTGAAAGAACGTCTTTCTCTTTTTTTCATACCGCAGCTCACTCCGCACGAAATATGTCACTACAACATACACGCATCCACCCGAGTGCCTTCCGTGCACTCTCCGGCCAACACAAAGTATCGTCGGCAACGATAGTTTTTCTTTCGCACTGCGGCAGCACGACGGCAACTCAACGCTGCCCCGGTCTGGGCACGGCGCGTCGGTGTGAATGCGTTCATAAGAACGCATGCAATCAATCTCAAACGAGCCCGGACGACACGCGGAATAGCCACGGCCCGGTCCCGGAACGGAAGCAGTGGGAATAGCCCTTTATTGTTTAACTTCACCGCCATCGCCAACGCCGCCGCCGCGTCATTAAGTCGCCCGGCGGGTACGCCGATGCACGAACTCCAACTGTGCGGGTTTGCACCGGAGACCGCCGAGAGATAATGCAGTGTTGGGCACAGGGAAAGAGCGGAAGCAAAAATATTGCATGTTGCCACGATTGACACCGATAAATGCGGTGCTGCACATTGCGGCTTTGACCTCGATCTATCATATCGGATCGTGCGAAAGTCGTCGTCGATGGTTCTTGTGTTGACATTTCCTCCAATCGCTCCGTTTGAGAAAATTAACTGTAGTGAAGGAGTGTAACCCTGGATTAGGCAGCTGCTGAGCGCCAGGGATGACAGATTTTTTGTTTGATTTATCTGTTTGATGTATTTATATATTAAGCATATTCTTGGATTTAATTATAAACAGTAATAAGCTGTTCAAATCTCTATGCACAAGGCTTTTACAGGAAATTATAACGAAATTGAACAAACTTGTTCCAAAACGAGAATCAGTATTTTTTATCTGCGAATAATAGATTGTCTGTCAAAAATCTGTAATCAAAAACGTGTTTGTATCTAACCACATGAAGTCTCTTAAAAATAGATTTGGCAACCTTGCTGAGAGCAGACTGTAGACTGTGATACGGCCCTAAAGCGAGTCTGGCGGCAGCTGCCTGCTCGCACAGCTCCTCTTCCGGATGCCCAGCGAAAGGAATAGTGAAGTGTGAAAAGTACTTACTAGCGCACTGTTTAGTCGGGGAGCACCCAGGAAGATTTATACACTTTTAGAGTGGTTGTTTGGCTCGGATGTCCCTTTTCCCTGCCGCGTATACAGAAGAAGGAAGAAGATTACATTTTCATGTTTTCCCTGGTTCGGAGCTTTTTTTCTGTCCTGTTGCTAACGTCAGGGATTTCCGGGCTGCTTTCCCCCCCAAGATGCTATAAATCTCTCGATAGTGTTGTGCTATGTTAAAAACTTTGCAGATTAGCGGAAAGAGTTTCGGATTGTTCGAAAGAGGGCATGTTTTGAATATGTGTACAAGCGTTTATTGAAAGTTTCTTGAACTGCCGTATTTCAGTCTTGGAAATTGCGCAGCCAATGTTAAATAGCACAAGTCGTCAAATTCACCTAAACTGTTATTTTATGTTTCACATAATATGGTTTATTCTTGCATAGCTTAACGTCTATGTAATAAATTGCCATTCGGATTTACCATGAAATAATGTTCTTAAATAAAGCTATAAAACATTGCAAAGCGCTTCTGAAAGCAAAAAAGGCCAAAAGAGAAAAATGATCCAAAGTAGAAACAGGCCAATTAATAAACAGATCGAAATTACTGTAAACGCCTGTAAACTTGACCAATCAAAGTAGAAAAGAAACTGATTCAAATGAAGCATAAAGTTAACTGAAAAATAAATTGAAAAGAAAAAAACTCATCCTGAATAAAGGTAAAAAATACTGCAAAATGCATCCTAAGACTAAAAAATCATCAAGAAGATAATGCGAACTAAGCAAAAAACAAAGCTATGCAGGACTAAAATATTTTCCTTAAAGAGCTTAAAATTACTGACAAATTGACGCTGAAGATCACTGTAATATCAGTATCAAGGGCCGGGAAATCAAGGACTAAATATAAAAACCCAGAACAGTTTTTTTGCAGAACAATTGTTTTCACTTCTAAAGGCTAGAAAAGAAAATGATTTCACATTAAGCTTCAAATAACTAACTGGGGAAATCGTTAATTAGAAAATTTTGAAAAATTGGACCATACTGGGACTAGAATGCGTTTCCGTTACACCACCGCAGGACGTATAACTCGGTTTTTCTAATTACTTTTGTTTTGTATCGCTTGCACACTTTTTGCAAGTATTTTGTAATAATTGCTAACCTTGAAGAGAAGCGTTGTTTAATTGACTTGAAGTCATTCAAAAATAACGTTAAAGATTGCCGAAATACAGTTACAGGTTGACTACCACTTCACCGCCAAAACAAAACAGTGTTGGTGGAACTGAATAATTTTGATGAATATGTAAAGTTTCAAATTTCAATTAGAAGAAAAAAATCATTTTCACTGCTTCGACATATTGTCATGTCGTTGTTTTTAAAAAGACGGCTGGTTTTTATTTTGACAAAGCTAGGAATCAGCTTGGATGTTCGGCAGAACATCTGCCTGGACAATAATGACGCCGTCTAAAATTTTGTGCAGTTCCTTGTCATTGCGGATTGCCAACTGCAAATGACGCTGGATGATTCCCGTTTTTTATCTCTAGCAAATGTCCCTTAAGCTGGAAGTACAAAGTCAGCAGAACAAAAAGTTAATAGCATGAAAATTTAGTGCACATTCGATTCGCCTGACCAATTTAAATATTGCAAATTGCTGAATTTTGGACAAGCAGCTGGTCTGCGAAACTGTACAACTCAGCTGTCACCAAACATGTTCCACTCGCATTCTCTAATTCAACATTTTGCTCCTCCGTCAGTGACTGGAGGCGAGGCGAGTTGCTCGCTGGGAGTTGGACCCTCCCAGCTGGTCTCGATGTACGATGCTGGCCTAACAAGCCAGTCGTCGTAGGTTCGACTCTCGGCTCGGGAGAGACTGTTAGTGTCAGTAGGATCGTAGCACTAGCCCCGCAATTGTCCTGTACACTTAACAGTTGGCTACGAAGTCTGTGTATAATAAACAGAAGGTCGAGTTCCGAATCGGAATGTAGCACCAAGGCTTTGCTTTTTATTGGACCCCTGTATATAATGTCGTAAGACGTATTCTACGTCAAAAAAATGCTGCTTGGTTCAGTGAATTTCACAGCGCCGGCCACAAAAAAGTGCTTTGAAAGATCGGTTCAACAGTCATAGTTCCTGCAGATCCGATTTTTTAGATGGATCGATCTTGAGAACGCTCAGCTGAATCGATCCTGAAGATTGTTCATTCCCTGTAGATCGCCCAATCCCTTATTTCGTACCCTGTTCAATAACAATAACTTCGCTGGCTATTTTCTAGCACCTGGTTGTCCCTTTTTTCGATTTGTTGGGTACTATTTGGTCACTTTTATTTTAGGAAAAATTTGAAAAAATCAATAAAATTATCATGAAAATTGGGTTTTTTCAAGAGCATTTAATGAGCATTAAATGTTTTTGACCGTTATAGAACTGTTTTGTAGCTAAAAATGCTATTTTCGTATATTGTCTGCTAGCTATTTTCTTAAGCCACCGCAGGACGTATAACTCGGTTTTTCTAATTACTTTTGTTTTGTATCGCTTGCACACTTTTTGCAAGTATTTTGTAATAATTGCTAACCTTGAAGAGAAGCGTTGTTTAATTGACTTGAAGTCATTCAAAAAGAGCATTTTTCAAAGAAATGATGGAGCATTAAATTTGGCGATATGGCATTAAATGAGCATCGAATGAGCACTAAATTTTCATGCTATTAACTCTTTGTTCTGCTGACTCTGTACTTCCAGCTTAAGGGACATCCGTCAACGAGCATATCGTTAAGATGGCATCGAATACAAGCGGCAAAGCAGTAGGTTCACACATCCGCAAAGCAGTAGGTTCATTACTGTTATCAGGAGAGCTTAGTACGCTGGATCTGAAACTAAAGCTGTTACCAAATACACTAGCGCGAAGTAAATTGTTTCATTCCCACTTCTTATCAAGGCCATAGAGACGTTCATGAGGCAATATCAAGTATTCGTACCTTGCAATTATAAAATATGTGACCGTAGTTCTATATTTAATCCAAGTGATTGAAAAAAAGTAGGCTGAATGCCCGTGAAATAGGTTTATCTCTCACTAAATACCACTAATACCTAGACTAATAAAGCTTAAATTGAATATGTTACTGGACCAATTAATCAACTTCAATTTGCTGTATTGTTTTCAACGTGTATCAAAAAACCTGCACGCCTCTCATTTCAAAGATGTGTGTGTAAAGTATCATGCTTTATGTTTGATTTTGATTTGCTCTTAAGTTGTGAAAATGGCGTCGAAGCAACGATATCAAAATTTTGCACGCGCAACGCAAAAATCAGAGCTACTCGCACACCAAGTTGACAAAATTGTTGTATGTGGCCAAATCAACCAACGAAATAAAAGTGTTGGGAGAACCTTTGTCGACTGCCAGGAAGACAGGATTGGGGGATAAATCGAAATCCGAAGGCCACAACAAACACGAAAAGAGTGTCGAAGTTTGCAAAGTAATATCTCGTGTGGCAGGCCATCTGTTCCTGTGGTTTGAAGCAGCAAATTTATATGCAGGAGTGCTTGAAAAAAATCTGTTACCTTTCCTCAAGCAACACAATGGCTCCGTTCTGTTTTGGCCGGAGTTGGCTTCTTACCATTGCGGAGAAAGGCCATGGAGGTGTATACCGCAAACTCGCACTTAACTAGCGCAGTATAGGATGCTGATCCTCCCGATTGCCCCTTTCGGACATGAAGCATGAAGGAAGCTGATCGACGAGTGCTCGGAATATTTGAGCGGGTAGGCCACTCGGTGGATGCGCGCGGTGGAAGAAGATGCACGATCAGCTGGTGTACGAGATGACTGGAAAACGACTGACCAAGACAGAAGAAGCTGGACATCTCTAATTCGTTCGTCGGCCAGCAAAGCATGTACGCTTTTAGTAATCAAGTTGCTGCAAAGTATGGAACGACCCAGAATTAAGCACAAAATAATTGCAGATAGGTTACAAAACCACTGCAAAATTACCACAAACTTGAACAGAAAAAAAGGGTATTTTACCAATTCTGGGCAGTATATGTCAGTTGTTATTTCTCAAACTACCATCCTTTTTTGGTGAGTTGTTGAATGTTAATCCAATAATTGTAATTATATTTTCCTACTCTACTCTCCATCTTGTTATTCTCATTAATAAATTCTATGAGTTGCGAAAAGTTGAACAGAGCTTCCAAATTCACTTGTACATTTACGTTCTGGGCAGCATTTGGTTTTCATCGGCAGTAGCAAAAAGAGGAAGAGAATTAGGTTTTTTACTATGAATTGCAACTGAACGTACTCTACTACACCACAGTTCAAAGTATATTTGGAATCCTGACGTGTCTCAAAGCAAATTGATACTAGTGATGTAATTTCTGTAGGTGTGTAAGATGCGCTTTTGTATACACGACTGTCGAAGGTTTGATCCATGTCATCGTTTGCTGTGTGAGATCGAAAGAAATCGAAATATTTACTGCGAAATATGTTTGAATTCTAAATCTGATTACTATTGAATTTATAACGTGATCTCTATTTGTTGGAATATATTTTTGTATTGCAATATTTTTGTATTGCAATTCAAACATCAAGAAATGGTTTTACATGTCATGAACGCTAATAAATAAAGGACACGGTCCGTTTTGCAACAAAAAAGTTACCGACAGAAACACCACCAACATGCTATGCCGAAGAGTCACTGTCGCCAATATGTTTTTCTAAACTGTCTAAAGAAAGTAGTAAGGGAAATATCAGAATTTCAGAACTGTGGCCGGAGATCACGCATGCTATTCTCCTTAATATGTGGAAAGAGAAGAGTGAATATTCATCGTTCACTTGTTGCGCAGCATGAGCGCTGTGTGTGGCAAATTTTTGCACCAACTTTCTTTATTCTGCTTTTTGCTGTGTTTCTGCGGCTTGCGAAAAAATTTATACTCAGCTGTTCTTACACCACAACTGAGCGAAACAAAAGTGATGAATCACTCTACACAGAAGTATAGCACGCAGAAAAAACTCTCTGGGTTGAATCAATAAAATGTTTTATTGTTAATCAATTCAACGATTTGGTTTGTTTCAATCGAAGGAACGATTTATTTCAATAAGGACATTTTGTAAAAACAAACCAACGACATAGTTTGAAATAATTCCGAAACACCACATAAGTTTTAATCAAAATGGTTTGTTTGTATCTATCGTGTTTTTTATCGAAACAATTACCAATTTTATTGTCTCTGCTAAACATTCTTTTCATTCCGTCCCGAACGCTCGGCAATAACGGACGCATTAAGTGGTTTTCTCGCTATAAAACCGATATTGTGTAGAAAAAATCGAATAAGGCATTGCTTACCCGGTCGCGTTTCAAAGAGTGCGAAGTGCGGTGTGAAGATAATCTGATAATCCGCAGTGAAGGTCATCCTGCTATTGTGCTTTAGTGGTGTCGCTGCGCAGCTGCCCGTTCCAGCACCGAAAGACTCGGTGATTGTTCTATTGAAGACAACAAAGAAGAAGAGGTACGTGTTTCTTTGCCACTGTACTGTTGCGCTAGTTTCAGCGCAATGGATGTGGATCCCTTAGCCCCCGATCCCCCGTCTCCGAACCCACCCGACCCTGTCCTTCCTGTTCAGTCTCCGTCTGTCCCTGCTTTAATCAATCCTCGTCAACAAAACGGCAAGAACACGTCATAGACCTCGATTTTGGAATCATCAACCGAACCCCACACGAAGCCGCCAGGACCTGAGAACCCGAGGCCATTCGTGATATCTTGGCTTGAACAACAGCGAACAACAACAACGAACCATAACCAGCAACTGAACCCCGCACAATACTTCCAGGACCCGAGGATTACAAGCCCCTGTCCCAGCTCATAAAATCGTGGCTTAGCAGAACAAATCCATACATGCTGCATATTCATGGCCATTCGACGATCATCAGACGACCATTCAACTACAAAACATTAATTGAAAAATATATGCTAGTTTTAAGATAGACTTAATTTCAGCTCGTAGTTGGCAGCGAGGATAAAAAATTTGCTTAAAGATTTTAAGTCATCAGATATAATTGACGTCGTTAAACAATTGATTGTATTTGTGCCGTGTCAAATAAACGATAGGTGAAGAAAAAAAAATAAACATTCTTTAGTGTGCACTTTCTAGGCAGTTCGATCCTTTCAACCTCCATTGATCATTTCATCTCCTGGCATTTCAGCCTTACAATCTGTCTAACTGTTCGGTAATTTCGAATTAAGTCAACTGAAATTGATTTTGGAATTTTTAAGCATTGTTTAGAGGTTTTCTAGGGTTGGAATTATTACGATTTACGGTATTCGGTTTTGTGAACACTGAGATCAATTTCGAAAATCAATATAATAGCCAGGAAGAGAATTGATTAAGTTGGGTTAAGTTCAAATTAGGCTTTTGATCCTGCAAATTCATTATCATCTTGAAAACAATAAAAAAATTATTTGATTGAACGAAAGGTTTGGTTAGATTAAGCAGACGTCCCTGTTAAATTTAATAAAAGCCTATATTGGAATCAATGAAATGTCGTATTATTCTGATAAAATCTGTTCATTTGTTTCAAGCAAACGATTTTATTGAATTAATAAGATGCTTTTATTAAAATAAACTGCCCATTTTATTGGTCAGAAAACAATCCAAACTGTTTATTAAAACAAACCAAAATTTATTTGATTTGAATGAATTTTTTTCAGCGTGAGCGCAGTCTCCACTGCTGAAATAAATTCAATAGCATTCGAAGAGCAAACATGCGTGCTGGCCGGCTGAATTTTTGACGTAGAACTACGTTTTTCTTTAGCCTACCACATAGGGATGTAAATAGGAAAACTATTAACGAAAAGGGGACGAAATATATCTCTTTTAAAATGCTTATAAATCGGTTTGTTTTCAACCGATTTCCTTCATTTTTGCATCAATTGTTTGGAAAGTTATACACGCATTCACCCAAATGTAGAAAATTGTTGATTGATTATGCAAACTATTGTACTATTGATAATTGTCAAGCCTTGTTTAAACGAAAATTACGTTCTCTGATTGGTTTCCCTAAAAAGGTCGACAGAATAGTATAACTAGTTAGCTGCAGTAGCGGGTTGCGCCAGTAAACAAATCACAGTACACAGTAGCAGCGAGGTAGCACCAAACGTCTCGATTTGCCAGTTAAGGGCTTAGGCCTGCTGCCCGCAATAAAGTTTTGCTTTATCTTGGCAACAGCACATTCTGTGCTGAATCCAAGAAAACACAATCTGTCGCGGCCGTCTTATTTACTGAATGCGGAAACAGCTTTTACAGAGTTTGAACAGCGAAATGCCTTTCTCAAGGCGAATAATCAAATAATTGAAGGTTAATAATTTTTGGCAACAACACAATCATACTGTGCTGGATTCTAGCAATCAAATTCTATCGCGGTAAACAAAATACTTTATTTATTTACCTAATCCTCCCCACTGTTGGGGCAGCACAGAGGCTGCGATCAGCATAACCGATTTTAGGCAACAAACTGCGCTGTTTGAACGCCTTTTCAAAGGCAGTTAATTCGACTATGCACAACTGATATGAAGTCGATTCAATCAATCAGCATGGAGAGAATTTCGTCGTCTTCCAGCTGCTTAGTTGCAGCATGATGCAACACGCAACAAACGAAATCTTTTGCTTGATTACAAGCCGTAATACGAAACGGGTTGAAATCGTTGCGTGCGTGAGAGCACCATCGGTGTTTATTCGCTGGATATAAAAATCAAATGCGAATTGTGGAATAATTCGTCTAAAGAAAATTACAGAACGTGAAAACTGAACAGAAAGGCGTGGCCTATTTCGTAGCAACTTTCGGCTATAAAAGAGTGTTCCTGGTAAAATCAGCTACATTCATTAGTCGGAAGGTAAGCTGGCTGGACCGTCCGTTATCCCATTATCCCCCCACTGCTGGGGCAGCATAATAATTACCATCAGCAAATCTAGTTTTAAACAGCAAAATGCCTTTTTCAAGGCAAATAAACAAGTCATTGAATATGGAATAGCTTCCACATTGCATGTTGTCCGTGTATCTTAATTCCCCCACTATGAGAGCAGCACAAAGGCTGGCGATCAGTAACCGATTTTGAACAGCAAAATGCCTTTTCCAAGGCAAATAAACAAGTCGAAAGTTGAAAATTTTCAGGCATCAACACAAGCAAACATTCTTTGCTGGATCCTAGCAATCAAATTGTTGTAGTTGTCTAATTTTACCTTATTTAGTTGATACCCCCACATTTGGGACAGCACAAAAGCTGCGATCAGCATAACCGATTTTGAATAACTGCCCTGTTAGAAAGCATTCACAAAGGCAGTTAGTTCGACTATGCAGAACTGATATGAAGTCGATTCAATCAAACAGCATGAACAGAATTTCGTCGTCTCCCAGCTGCTCAGTTGCAACATGATGCAACACGCAACAGCGAGCAAACGAAATCGCTTGATGTTAGAAACCGCAACACGATACGGGTTAAAATCGTTGCGGGTGTGAGAGCACCATCGGTGTTTAGTCGCTGAAATCAAATATCGAATGCGAATTGTGGAATAATTCGTCTAAAGAATATGAGAGAATTAGACAACTGAACAGGTCTATTTTCAATAAAAACTCTCTAAGTCAATTTTAGTAACAGATACGAATTTTTTGTCTTCGGCAAAGTTGGTCGTATTGGTTATACCTATAACTTTACCGAAGACACCAACTCTGTATCTTGATGGAGCAAAAAAATAAATTTTTCAGCTCACTTTTGGGGAGATTAATCACAAATCTCATTGCACCAAAAGATGCAAGAGGTATTACCCAATATCTCAGGAGCAGCACGGTTCTTGTCGCTTCTCAGCGTGTGTCGTCAGACTGCCGTTATTGCCCCACTACTGAGGCAGCATAAAGGTTGCCATCAGCAAATCCAATTTGGAGCAGCAAAATGCCTTTCACAAGGCAAATAAACAATTGTTTGAAGGTTAATAATTTTTTGACAACTCAAGCGAGCAATCAGTGCTGGATAGTAGCAATTTGAATCTGTAGCAGTCGTCTAATTTACAGAATGTGAAACAGCTTTTACAGCTCGTGTTTTCAGTGCCACTAGCTTTTATTCCCCCACTGTTGAGGCAGCACAAAGCAAGCATTAGTAGACTTTATGACTCATTAATGAAACACCTACAAGCATTTCTTAATAGTGTGCGTAGTTCTACGTCAGTTATGCGGTCATGTCTTGGATACAGCCTCCTACTTTTTTTTCAGTTTCGGGATGCAAAGCAAACAACGCAATTTATTTTCCTACCTAAATGCTCCCCTCATTTGAAATATGCTTAAGAGATACACAGCAGAAGTACTGCAGTGAGCTCTGTTGTTTAATTATCTCACCACTTTAATCCAAGGTGTCTTTTTGCCTGCTCCTCAGATACCCACGATTCGCTGCTCTCTTCAAACAAGTATGTCACTTTGCTCACCACTCCTATGCATTAGAGATAGTCAAAAGCGTATTAGAAATGGAAGGAAAGCCACTGACAGAGGAAGGGACTGGTGCTACGACGTTCAGATTTAGAACTCGACCTTCTGTTTATCTTTACACAGACTTCGCAGCCGACCATTCAGTGTACAGGCCAATTGGTCGACATGCGATCAAACCGAACCAAGCGCCATGTTTTGGAAAATTGAGTTATCAACACTAGTGGATGTGAAAACCAACAATCTATCTTTTAAGGAAAAACATTTACAGTTTATAATGATAATATAACAAAAGTTCTTTGTAGCAGAAACATACGGGGAGGTCGAACTTTAAACATCGATTAGGCGTCGTACACAAATTACGTAACGCATGAAGGGAGGGAGGGGGGTTGAGTCCGCGTTACTTATTGTTACATAGGGGGGTGGGGGGTAGTTGAGGCCGTTACCTAACTGTGATGTTTTTTTTGTTCACACAACATTCATTTGACACGGCACAATACAGCCGTAATGTTTGCTCAAAATTGCAAATCTGGAAGGGGGGCAGGATGTCCAGCGTTACGTATTTTAGGGGAGGGGATCATATCGAACGTTACTCATCGTTACATAGGGGGTAGGAGGTCTGAAATCTAGGTTTTTAGCGTTACGTAATTTGTGTACGACGCCTTACTCGAAATAATGGTTTTGGCACTTGGTTCGGTCTGGTCACACGCCGGCCAATTGCGGTGCTAGCGCTACGATTCTACTGACACTAACAGTCTCTCCCGAGCCGAGACTCGAACCTACCACGACTGGCTTGTGTGCCATCTGGGAGATGTACATAAGTAATGGTGCCCAAATAGACGCACCGATCTGCAAACTGCGTTCGATCGAGTAGACCACAGAATACTTCTAGCTAAACTCGAAAAACTTTGCGTTTCATCCACTCTTGTGCAATGTTTCGAGTCGGATTGGATTATCCAAACATTCTGTGTGAAGATAGGAGTTCGGTTTTTAGCACACTCCACAAATATCTCTGGAGTTCCACAAGGCAGCAATCGTGGACCGCAACTATTCATGTTGTTAATCAATGATATTTCTCTACTACCTCGGGATGGTTGCCGTGAATTGTACGCCGATGGCGTTAAACTTTTTAAAGTTGTGAGAAATACTGCGGACTGCATTGAGCTTCAGCGACTAGTGGATATTTTCAGTGTTCCAAAAACTTTCTTTCTGAAAACACTGAAATGTAGTATCATCTCCTTCTATCGGACAAAGAAACCAATCTTGTTTGGATATACTATGTTCGGTCAGCTTATAGCGAACGTGGCACAGATGACGAGATCTGGAACTTATGAAATGATCTCTAAGACTAATCGACAACTCGAATTTATGTTCAAGATTGCGATTATTTGATGTAGAAGAAATTGTGCAAAATATAATTAAAAATAATTAACGGCAACACTTTTACTGACTACATGATTTATGCACTATGGAATTATGAAAGAATCGGCGCCTCAGAAAACCAAGAAAAATGTTAACAAAACTTCATGAAACGATATAAAAAACCAGAGTGTTGTGTTCGAGTGGCCCTGAAAAGGACCGTTTTAGTTTTTTGTATGGACGAAAATGGTACTAATATTGTAGACGAAATTTAAATTCGACATCGATCGAGATTGGCTATTTTCTACTGATAATGCAGATTCCGTTAAAAAGAATCATTCAACATTATTCAAACAATTAAAACTTTTTCTATTGTCAGAAGAAACTGGTTTTGTGAATCCACAAGCAGTCATTGCAAGCTCTTCGCTCTGACTGCCTGCATATCAAGGCTAACAACACGAAATAAAATTAATTAGTTTTTCTCGCAAGTTAGTTAGTGAGAGCGAAGTTTATTCCAACAAAATTACACTTTGCGAAGTATGCCACAAAAATCCTAAAAAACTACATCCGGAAAACGTCGACATAAAATAATCCTTATTTTCTGGCTCGAGATATTGGAAATGATATCTCGACTACGTTGTAGACAAAAAAGATCGTGACTGTTTACCACTCATCTTTCAATTGGTCCCCAGGTAATCAATTATCATTTCTCACCTTTTATTCGAACAAAATCCCCACTATCAAACCGGTTTGAATCACGACAATCCTCCCTTGGAACAAGTCAAAGTTCTCACTATTCCACTGCATATCCACCTTCCTTCCCCTGGCCAAATGCGGAACCGTTTTGTTCATACTGATGTTCGGCACGATTTGCACACTTCACATAACAACACCAACAGCATCGTCAACTAGTGGCATCAATGCCGGCATCTCGGTGCAGTTATGGAAACAAGTGTATGAATTATTGGAATTTAAGTTTACATCATCTCGTTTGCTATCGCCGATGAGAAATCTCCCGCTCCGTTGACTAGAGTTACAGTGCTGAGCAAAATACAGATGAATTGTTTCTTCCCATCCATGGCCTAATTTCGATCGACGTTAAAGGCATTATTCAATAGACCGATGTATTTATAGCAGGCTATAATTGACTGTGCACAGTTACTACCGGTTACTAGGTTTTTAGTGATTTATGAATGCAACTCGCCTACACATGCACACAATGTTAATTACTGCGCGGAATAAATTACTACAAACAGGGGAGAATCTTTTGGCGCCATTCCTGGTGCAGCGGAGACCGGTTCGAACTGGCTAACACAAGACAACCCTGTCCCCGGGAGTATTTTTCCCCCGAACGACCGAACGAACGAATGATTCAGCTGTGTTTGGCAGCGGCTGCGACAGTGCGAAATTGAATCTTCTCGACTTCGCGGAATGACCGATATTGGATTGGGTTAGCAAGAACAGCGCCGCGAAACAAGAAACCGCGTGACAACCAAAACCGCCCACAAGTTTCTACGGGATGTGTAACATTCTGTATTGCGTCATAGATTAGTCACGTGACAAGTCATCCCAAGTCGGATCGTTACGATGATAGTGGATGGTTTTCCTACTGTGTTGCGATTCGGTTGTGTATTCAGATGAACAAGTTAGATTTTTGAATCGACGTTTCTATTCAATTGCAAGCAACTTCGCAAGATTTTGAGATCCTATTAACATTCGACTTTATAATAGAGAACGAACATTAGAAGAGCCTCCTGAATGGGAGTGACGTAGAAAAAAGCTAAACAAATAATTTTGTAGCGAGAAATGGTAATTGAAATTCTTTATTACTCATATTCTAAACACTTGGTCTGTTGTCGTTACTTGTTACATTTAACATCTACTCTAGAATATATTTTCTAACAGATCAACATTTTAAATTCGCATTTCTTTGAAATCTTTTTTTTATATAATATTATTCGAGGAAGTTTAAATCTCTGCGCGAAAGTCTAACATTAAGTTTTGTATAACGAACACTGTTATTGTTGTGGTAATATTATTTTTAATCCATCTGAGAAGAAACGGCCATTTAAAAGTACCTTTAGTAGCGTTTGACTGCTGATCGAAGTTCAGTTTCGTCAGATGATTTTCCTAAAATTGAAGAAGAACAAAAAAATACAATTAAAATTCGTTATCAATTCCAAATACAATGTAAATAGTATAGAATAGTGATGTATATGTATTTCCCTAACAGTTTTTTCTGCACAAAATATTTGAGTTTTTCCCTTTGAAAAGTAAAATCAAGTAAAATATTTGGATTATGTATTTTGCATTTAAATTTGGTTTTTGATTTTCCGTTTGCTAAATCCACTACACAGGATCTAGTTGAGTCATTCCATGCTACTTCGCACATCGATCCAGATCGACCATTTCCTATTTCGCTAAAACTTTTCACAGTTGTTCCTTTTTAATAAAGAAGTCATTTTATGGTATCAGTCCTTCATGTAGACTCGCGACTGCTGTTCCAAAAAGGCCTATTCCAAATGGTGACTGATAGTTAAAAATGTCTATATCAGAAAAACTTGTTTGATTGAAATGGTATTTTTAGCAAAGTTGTAGGTAATAAAATTGTGGTTCTAGAGAAAATATTTTCACTGTAAAAAACTCTTTTTTTCTGTGCCAAATTTTCGAAATTGTCACAAAATATCAAATATCACAAAAAGTACCTTTTTTAAATTTAATTTTTTTACACATTGAAGATGACAATATGTACCATTATCTGTCGAAATTTGGTGATGGTAACATGAAAAACAAAAAAGTTAGGAACGTTAGAGTATTTTGACATTTTCAATTCAACTTTTTTTGAGTGTTTTTTTTTTTAGCTTAACATAGCAAGGTATTTTTTAAAATATTAAATATTTTGTGACAATTTGTTCAATTTGGCACAGGAAAAAAATTTACAGTGTATTTATTATTCCTAAAACTGCAATTTTATTACCTACAACTTTGCTGAAGACACCATTTCAATCAAACAAACCGTTTTTCTGATACAGAATTTTTTACCTAACCCGTAAGGCCCTTTTGAAGCAGCAGTAGTGAGTCTAGAAATGATATAATAAAATGAACTCTTTATCAAAACGGAACAACTGTGAAAAGTTTCAGCGGAATCGGAAAAGACATGCCAAAAAAAATATTTTATTCTACCTATTTTCCACGGCATGCCTCAGGTTGTATCCACTTCACAGGGCCTAGACTGATGTCCTGATAGTAAATACTACAAGGTATACAGCCCTATGGTTGTATAGAATGGTAACGTGTAATACTGGAATAACTGTAGCTGTAACGTGTAAAAATAAAAAAATACTGTAACGTGTAATACTGTAATTACCGTAAACTAGGGTGACTTTGATCACTTTTTTGATTGTATCTTAAATATTTTCAGAATATACTGAAAACAATATTCTTTGATATTTTTAAAATAAGTACTGGCATGCATTGAAAAAGATTCAGTCACTACTTCAAAAGTTTAGCAACAATTTTGCTGTTTTTAAATATGCTCTAAAAATTTTACACCAATAATCATTCCGGGGTGACTTTGATAACTTTATTGATTTGATGAATTTGGAGTAACATTTTGCTACTTTCACTAAATTGAACAGCCTCAAACGACTTAAACGAGTTTATAAATATGGAAAGCAATTTGTGGGCCATTCACATTCTACGTGAACAGTTTATAATGGCGAATGTCCAAGATTCATACAAAATTTTCAAAATATATATGAATGATTATTCACTGAGAGAGAAGGTGGTCTAAAATCGTCAAAAACTAGTCCACGAGGAATATGACTTATGAAATTGTCCAAATTTGCATGTTACTTCACGTCTTGGGTTTTTGTTAAAAAGAAATATGTAATACGCTGTGGAGAAAATTGGGACTCAACATTGCCTTCGAGGAAAAACTTGCAAAAATAACAATAAAATGTATTGTTATAATATTTGTTTATCTTAAGAACTAATCTGGGAACAAAATAAAAACACTTTACGTATTGCAACTTGTTGTTTTGAATCTGCTTGAACCGATTGTTTGTATGCAACAAAAATCGTCAAAAATACACTTTATTTTCAAATAATATTTTAGCATGAAAAACACTCTTTAAATAGCAGGAAATGCATGAATAGTAGCAATGCGAACATATATCCACACAATTAGTGAAGATTACGACAAATCCCAAGCACTATGAGCGCCTTTTTACCACATTTTCAGAAAAGAGGTATAGTGATCAAAGTCACCCCAGTTTACGGTACTGTAATGACTGACACAATAAATTCGTTTGTTTAGTGATTTACGTATTTTAATTCTCACCCTTCCCTTCATTTTTTTCAGAAAAATCTAATTACACTCGAAAGAACTTCATTTACACCTGGTGATGTTTTGCCAGTAGCGTTTTTTTTTTGTGCAAACAACATTTAACAATTACAACGAAGTTAACGTTTAAATAGATTCATTTTTTTTGCTTCACAAGTTAGTTGCATTTGCCAACAATTACATTCACTGTATTATGAAGACAGCTTAAATAAGTATATTATTTTATTTGTAAAGTTAAAAATGAAAAAAAATCTAACAATGTTTGAATGTAAAACAAGATTCTGAATAGATCTTAGTAAATGGACAAAAAAAATCATAAGCACTAGCCGGCTCTTACTTCTTTATAAATTAATATTTTTAGGAACGTACTCGTTCGATATTATGTCGGTCAAGATTATTTAGTGAATATCGAAGATAAAAAATAAATAAAAACAACGTATAACCGTTGCAACAATGTTCAATTATTGCTGAGTAATTTATGGTTTTTATGGTAATCATGTTCATGAGATAAACTTCCAATCACCAGCAGAAGCAGCATTGCAGTAGAGCTCGCGATTAGAAATCGTGCCCGCTGCAATGATAGACGACGAGAAACTAGCGGCTCTTTACTCCACATATACTCTACGATACTGTGCTTTTTCCAGCATGTTTTCTTTCAAGACATCAACTCCTATTACGCTCTAACAGCAGGTTTAGAAATTGTTCAAGAAGAAGGGTTGTTTCAAATTTTTCGAAAAACCTTTACCTTCGAGACATCCAATTAGTCAAGGTTCATAGAAGCATACATAAATTGACCTATTGGGACGGGGAGACTCTGTCATTTTTTTGGATATTGATACAGAGAATAACAGGGAATGATTGGGATCTGTTCATGTCGTCTGTCCTAGGAATGCTCGCATGTGATTGGTTCATTGTTCGTGTAAATTTGTCCTTGACACTTTTTCATAGATTTTTACCACTTTGCAATGAAAAAATAATGATAACTAGCGTATTACAAAATTGTTCAACATTTTATCTATCCACCAACATATTGGTTAATGTTATCCATCGTGTGGTTATGTTGTTATTATCGTTTGAAATCTGACGCAAAATTTGCCAGTTTCATCTACAATTTTACAGAATGCATGCCAGTATAGAAAACAAAGACGTAGTCCCACGTCAAAATGTCATTCCTGCTTTCGTGACGACACTGGAAAAGATTAAATTTCACAGGTGCAGAATTTTTTAGGGTCAAAATTAATTTTCGGAAAGGGTGTATGTATTTTAGTATACACTTTGTTTGAAGCATTATTCTTATTCAGAACTAGAGTTGTGTTCTGTTTTTTGCGCAGACCTCGCAGCTAACTGTTAGTGTACAGGGCAATTGCAAGCTAGCTCCACGATCTTATTAAAACTAACGGTTCTTCCCAAGCCGGGATTCGAACATGAGCTTGTTAGACCAGCATCGTACCTAGAGACCACCTTGGGGGGTATATCATTGCTCACATCAGCTTACATTGACATTATCAGGTGCGCAAATGCGTAATTTTTCTGTGGCGTGATATACTTTAAATTGTGTGAAAATGTCTGACTTTGTGCCGAATAATCGTCATTTGCGGGGAATGTTATTTTTCTTATTTCGTTCAAAGAAAACGCTAGCTGAATATCACCGAAAGTTAAATAAAGCTTACGTGAATGCTAAGTGAAACAACGTGCCGTGATTCGTTCCATCGCTTTCAAGACGGTAATTTCGATTGTCCGTGTGAAGGAAGACCAAAAATCTTCGAAGACGCTGAATTCGAGGAATTGGTCGATGAATATCCATGCTAAACGCAGGAACAGCTTGCTTGCTGGAGTTACCTGTCAAGCCATTTCCAAGCGATGGGATTGAGTAGAAAACTCATAGTATGAAAATATCGAATTCAATTGATGCGATTGAACCCTGCATGAAAAACGACCACAATACGAGCAGAAGCACGAAAAAGTGATTCTACTGCATGACAATGATCGACCTCATAGTGCCGAAGTTGTTAAAACTTACATGGCAACGTTCTAATGGAAAGTTCGACCTCACCCCCCATATTTCCCCAATATTGGCCGATCAGCAGTTCTGCTAATATGAAGGCACCGAAAAATAGCTTGATTCATGGATAGCCTTTTTTTCAACTACGAACCCTTTTACCAATAATCACGATTTCAGATTAGCATATAACAATCCCAAAAGTACTATAATTGTGAAAATGCTTGTTATCTGAAAGTTCATCATGAAAATAATCTAATACATAAATTAAGCTTACTCCACAACGAAAAAACACGTACCTACTTTCTTGTGTCATACATTCACGCACATCTGCTGTTCCAATGATAAAATTGTTATTACCACCTTTTATTTGTCACCTGATAAAAAATTGAGAAAAAGGTTCAAGACTGTATGATCAACAGTCTTACCACAAACAATTTCCCAAACGCAGACATCAAAAAGGTAGATGAAATAATATCAAGCGTACGATCATTGTTCTTGTTCCTTTTGACACGTGTTCGTAGAAATCGAAAGCGCTGATCGTCGCTCTATTGTCCCCATCTTCCAACATCCACTGTCAGGCACCTGTAACTGGCGTTCATGACGACTTGCAAGACCATTGAGTACAAGCCTTTCACGCAATGGATTCCGAACCTGTGCTGTGTTGGAAGCGGCATATTTG
The DNA here is from genome assembly GCF_029784165.1 of Wyeomyia smithii. NCBI lineage: Eukaryota > Metazoa > Arthropoda > Insecta > Diptera > Culicidae > Wyeomyia > Wyeomyia smithii. The sequence continues at coordinate 52,019,033 of NC_073694.1, forward strand.
TTGGCTGCAGCACTTTCCAGAGTACCTGGTATGTTTGTCAAAACAGTGTCTGTTCTCCATGTTAGGGGCGGTTGATCAACGTCCTGATGCCAGCGTGGGATTCTGAACAGTGTTGTCAGGATGGTCTTTCGGCGAGACTGAGGGTTGGTGCAGGCCTTTTCAGCCGTAGAAAAACAATCAGTACAGGAAGTTAATGACCTAGGCAATGAAAACGGACTAACGATTGGAAACTCGGATCATGGAACTGCAAGTTGTCCGTAAGTTCGACATTGTAGCGCTGCAGGAGGTATGCTGGAAAGGAGTATCGGTACATACGTACAGAGATGGTAACACCATCTACCAGTGCTGGGCGCAGCTTTTATTGTGATGAAAAAAGTAGAAGCGCGTGATTGGGTGATGGCCAATTGACAGCAGAATGTGCTGACAACAGAATCTGCTTGACAACAGAACATGTAGAAGGCCTGCACCACAAAGTCGCTACTGAGTATTCGCAAAGCATTGAGGCAGTGTTGCCAGATGAGGGAGAGCTCACCGAAGCCTTTCAAGAGGACTGCTGGAATACTGCGAAATCAACCATAAACAACGCAGTGGAAGATGCTGTTGGATTCGTCGAGAGGAATCGACGTAATGGCTAGTTTCACTAGGAGTGTCAAACGATTTTAGACGAGAGGAATACAGAGGACCAAGACGGTAGGAGGAACGACTTCGTCAGCACAGCGGATGAGGGAGACATACCGCCTCCCACGATAAGTGAAGCTAAGAATGGTATCAAGCAGATCAAGAACAATAAATCCGCTGGAAAAGAGAGCTCCGCAGCGGAGTTTATCAAGCTGGGCCCGGAAAGGTTGGCTTCTCGTCTACATTTGATAGTTAGGATCTGGGATACAGAACAGCTACCGGAGGACTGGAAGGAAGGAGTAGTATGCCCAATATACAAGAAGGGCGACAAGTTGGAATGTGACCATGATTCTCAGTGCAGCCTACAAAGTGCTTTTCAAGATCATCTTTCACCGTCTCTCGCCACTAGCGCGAAGATTTATGGCAAGTTATCTAGCCGGTTTTGTGGATGGGTGATCGACTACGGACCGAATCTTCACGCTGCGGCAGATCTTCCAAAAAGGTCGCGAATACCGAGTTCCAACGCACCTATTCATAGATTTGAAGGCCGCTTACGACATTATCAACCGTGTCGAGCTATGGAAAGTCATCGACGCAAATGGCTTCCTTGCGAAACAAACAAGACTGATCAAGGGCACGATAGATGGTGTACAGTGCTGTGTGAAAATGTTATGAATCGTGCGGCCTTTGACATGCGGGACACGATCTTCAGTTAATCCAACCAGTTCATCTGCTTCGCTGAGGATGAGGTCTTTGGCGGAAGGACGTTCCAGGTGGTTGCTGAGCAGTATACCAAGCACATGAAGCAGGAAAGATTGGATTGCAGGTGAATTCGTCGAAGTATTTATTAGCAGGGGGAACCGAGCACGACAGAGCTTCCATGGGCAGTAGCGAAGCGATCAAAAAAGATAAGATCGAGGTGGTTGTCGTAGACGTACTGTAGCTGGAAGTCGTGCCTACTGCAGACTCCACAAGACGTTGAGGTCTGGCAAACTTCGCCCATATACAAGATTCCCATAAGACCGGTAGTCCCTTACGGTCACGTGGCATGGACAATGCTCGAGGAGGACTTGCAAGCACTAGCCGTTTTTGAACGACGTGTGCTTAGAACCATCAACAATCCCACAAAAATGGGGTTCGTCTCGAATCCGGCCTGGGACGTGCAACGTGCTAAGTAGTTGGACCAACTGGATTAAGATCTCGGAAACATAGGGCGCTAAAGAAACTGGAGACAAGCTGCCGAGTGCGTTGGCGTAACATTGTGACGCAAGTGAAATCCTGAGAGATTTTCCAGCAAGAAAGCAAGTGAGATGAGTTTACCAAATCTACAGTGTCGGACATAAGTTAAGCAACTAGTTTGAGATATGCAAACCAGACTAAAACAATATAAATTTAAGCGACACTCATTGCTTTTTTTTTTCATTTACATCATTTCAGAGAGGTTGCAGTTATTTTTTTTTTTTTTGAATAATATTATGTAAATATAAAAGAAGTTGAAATACAATGATTTTTAACTAGTAGGGTCGGTATTACAGACTTTTCGAAAAACCGGTATTTCGGTATTCATAAAAATAAAAACCGATAAAACCGGTAAAAAACCGGGATTTTTATTTCTTTCGGATTAATACAAACCAGGGGTGACTCGTGGTCTTCAAACCTACTTTTTCAACTACAAAGTTCTTAAAATCATAGTTCGGGGAAGTAATGATGATTGTCCGCGGAAAAAAAACGCAAGTCATTTTCCCTGTACTATTTAAAAATAAAACTGAAAAATTATTAAAGATATGGGGTGTCGAACGTCTTCGGTAGTGGTTTTCTGCCGCAGTCTTATGCAAAAACCTGCTGAAGTAAGCCACTGCCGAAAACGTTACCTACATAAATTTGGATTTGAAATTTATTTTTTGCTTAGCGTCTCAGGTTGCATCTATGTATGGACGTGTCGCTGCATGATTATGTTTTTGCATTTATGAGTACCTCTGCTTTATTACGATCCAGGTTTTTTTTCTAAGATTAGGACCTTTGCGACCATTATTTTGATCTCTTGTGGTATACGATCCAGATACAACACTGGATAACAGTGTTTGAAAAACTCCAATGAATGAATCTAGTGATATGATTACGAAGAACATAATTTCGAAACTAATGTAATAACGAAAAAAAAAATGCAGATTTTTATTTAAATTTTCCTTCACATCGCAAAACTTAGTTTCAAATTAGTGAACAATAATAAATTTCGTAGAAAAACAATATTTGAAACTGTTGAGAAGAGTATATGAATGAAATAAAAAAAAGAAATCACGATCAGACCAGAATTTACTTTTTACGAATCCGAATGAATCGAAGGTGAATACTTCTTTATTCTGTTCGATGCTCTTTAAACAATTCGTCCAAATTATTTATTACTATTATTATTATTTTATTAACTTTAGCTTCTAATGGGAAACGAAAAATGTGGCATATGAACAAATTTGTAACTAAAATAGAAATAAATATTTGAAATAACTGAAATAGAAATTAATATTTGAAATAGAAAAAGCAGAAACTTGTACACGAGTGAGGCCGGGTACATTCAGCTAGTTGCTAATAAAAACCCACTGCGGTACGGGCGACGAAGCTTTGACCATGCTACAGCTATTTAAATTTCACTTTTTCAAGGAGCAGTAATTTTTAGGATAAAATCTTTATTGGTTGATTATAACACTTTGTCTCAACAAAAAATAAATTCCTAATCCAAATTTATATTTATTTATATTTTTTTAGTTTTACTTTCAAATAGCACAAAATGAATAATGTCTTGCGTTTTTTCGCTGACATATTTGTAATTACTGCCTCATAATTTGTAGTTAAACTGGTAGGTTTTGAACCTACTCACGCGTTGCCTCTGTGAGTATGAGTGTGTGGAGAGATAAGCTGTTATACTTAAAAAATAAATGCTTTATTGAAGTTTTTTGACATATTATCGATACACACAAATACAAAGAACAAGAACAAACAAAAAGATAACAAAAATTGGTAAATAGGTGAGGGAAAATTAATATATATAATGTTGCTTCTGTCTAAATGTATTTATTATATTAGGGAGCTCACTTAAAATCCTTCAAGGGGCGATAGAGGTCCATGTTTGATGAAAAAAATCCTTCTACTCATATGGTCAAAAGTCAACTACTGCAGAGTTATTCACTAATTTCAGTTTTTGGTTATGTTCGCCTTAAACGAGCAGAAAATTGTGAATTCTACCACACTAAACGAAGGCGCGGCTGATTGCTTTTAAAGTGAAATAGTATCTAAACTAAAAGAATTAGGTGCTTGGTGTCAGAGAACAACTAGTAGAGTAGACTTCAATGTTTAATTTGGTTAACAACAAACTCCATGTTTATCACAAATTTCAGGGAGAAAATTGCTGTTTGTTCCTTTCTATAGGCTTCTTGTTCTTCCTAATTCGACATTTTTAAGACACTATTGATTACGAAATTTACTCAGCTTTTCAAGAAAACCAACAGAATTGAGCTAGCTATCATACTTCTTGTGATAGACCTCGTTAAAAGTAAACATAACCGAAAACAAGAAGAAGAGAATAACTCTGCAGTAGTTAAATTTTGACCATATGCGTAGAATTTTTTTCATCAAATAGGGTCCTCTATCCCTTAAAGAATTTGATTAAAAGTGAGCTACCTTACACCCTGTATACATCGTCATGTGATTTGTAACGACTATACATAAGTGAGAAGCATTCATTAGCCTAACAAAGATTTATGAATATTGTGGGAAGTTTTTTTTCCATTTTAAGAAAAATACCGAAAATATCGGTTTTTTCGTCTCTCCAATACCGGTATTTCGGTATTGAAAAAAATATCGGTTTTACCGGTTTTACCGGTTTTACCGGTTTTTGTTTTACCGGTAGACCACCCTATTTTTAACGCAACAAAAAATTAGGACTAAAAGATATCAATTAATTATTGCTGATTTTCTTAATATTTTGATGCATATCCTTAATGCTTCAGTACAGCTACGCATCGCCGTGAGCCAAGCCTCAATTGTTCCTTATTTTGGATCCTGATGCAAAACAACGCGGTGCGTTTGGGAGAAGTTTCCCTCGGACGACCTGAATGGGCAGCCGTTTCAACCGTTTCTTTATCCATATATCGCTTCAGTATGCGGGATACCACTGACTTGTGGAAACGAAATAGTTCACATACTTCTTTGTGGGTAGCTTCTTGTTGGATTTTTTTTTTGTTTCAAGTCATTACTGTACACATTACGCGACATTTCTATAGATCACCTTGCTCAATACTTCAGCAAATAAAAAAAACACCTACATTCAACAACATTCGATCTATTCATAAAGTTTGAATGTTAGGAACTATAAAACAGTACAGTACAGCATACAGTATTGTCCACGTAATAACCTATATCGACCACTTTGTTCACCAAACTTGCCAGTTGCTTAATTGATGTCACTCGATTCGCAAAACAACAGTGCTATGGGTTTTTTTTTTGAAAGTATTTAGCAGGATTGATAAAAACATCTTGTTATCATAGCAAATGCAGTTTCTTTACGCGGATTTCAGAATTTACGCGGTTTTTTATACGAATTCCGAAATTTACCAACCGTAGTCCTACGTCAAAATTGCCCTCATATTTAAAAAAAAAACTAATATACACTGTTTTGGGAAGTCGCTATTGACGAATAAATGTATAAAGTCGCGACAATGTTTTATTATTTGAGATAGAAACTCTCAAAGAGTGCGAGAAGATTCGCTAGCAAAGAAGATTGGCTAGAAAAAAACATAAATTTCGAACAAAATGAGCGCTTATGTTGATCAAAATAGATGAAATATTCTATTGGCAATGCTATAACAATCATTGAAACCGACATTTATCAATATAAACAAACTTAAAGCAAATAAGTCTCTACAACGATCACATTTTCAGGAGCTTAAAACTTAGTAACTCTACAGGTCGATTTTGCCAAAGGTGGTTTAAGTGGCTAAAGCTTGCAAATCGTCAAATATGCATCAGTACAACGATAATATATTGAACGTTGACCTTCTGGTCGGGCTCCAAGCGAGTAATGATATCTTTATTAATATCCAGATTTCCTTTTATAACTTAAACATAGGTAAACATTTATAGTTATTTCTGCGACAACTGAGGTGACGAGTGCGAACGCGCGTTCTTTTGCATTGTTATTTTGGTAATGGTTTTTTTTCGATAATAAATAAACATTATTGCTATGCGCATGGGTCGCGCTGTGTGCTGAGTTGGTGAGTAGACAAATTGAACGGGACAGAAGGTGTGGACCGTAGAGAATTCCGTTTGTTGTTGTTTATCTGTTTTATCGTTGCGTTAATGACTGATTCATACTACACCATCCCCCTAGAGAGAATAATGTAACAGGGTGAAATTATTCTAAAAATGGCCATTCCCCAGTTATCTCGATTTTTCTTTGTGTTTTTTCTCTCTTTCTTCATTTTTTTTAATTATATATTTATTTTTGTTAACAATACAGAATTTCTAGTTCTTTATCAGTCTATTTTTTTGGATTATTATAGTTTTTCCTGTAGCTATATTTTTTATTTCGCAATTTGGTTCACATACTGACATAACTTTGTATGGTCCTATATAAAATGAGTCTAACTTTCATCTATTTTCGTTTTGTAAATAAACTTTATCTTGAAGTTTAATGTATATTGGGTTTATATTTTCTTCTTGCATTTTTGTCTTTTGAGTTTCTGCTCTAATAGTTTTGTTTTGCTGCTTCTTGCGATATTCGTAATTTATAAGCTCATTTTTTAATGTGTCGATGTTGTAAATGGGTTCCCTTTTACTTTCTAGATTGTCTTGTGGTAGCTTTGCTTTTTTCCAAAAATTAGTTCGAACGGTGTTAAACTATGGTCAGTGTGAGGTGTAGTGTTGTATGAGAATTCGTAATATTTAACCCATTCATCCCAATCTGATTGATGCTCATTGGTGAATGACCGCAGATATTCGTTAAGACACCTGTGGTTTCTCTCCAATGACCCAATCGATTCGATAATTCGATAATTTGTAAGAGTTTGCAATTTTGTTCAAGGATTTCGTTTTTGTATTCGGTTCCTTGGTCGGATCGTAGTTCGATGAAATGTCCATATGTGAGAATAAAGTGTTCTACTAGGGCTTTAGCTATAGTGTTGGCTTCTTTATTTTGAATTGGAATTATAACTATGTACTTGGTTAGATCGCACTGTATTGTAATGCAGTAGCGATTATTGTTAATAGTTCTTGGTAGAGGTCCTACCGTATCTACTGATATAATTTCAAATGCTCTCGATGGTGTTGTGGTTATCACCATCGGTTGTTTGGTATGCATGATAATTTTGTTTCTTTTGCACAATTCGCAGGCCCTTACGAATTGAGCAATAGACCCTTTGATATCGCGACATTTATAATTCTGACGTACACGTTGGTACAATCGATGTTGTCCTACATGTCCTGTGGGTGTGTTGTGGTGGTTATGTAAAATTGTTTGGATTTCGCTAATATCCTCAATAAATTTTGGTTCTTTGTAAATAATTTTTTGCAAATCTTTTAAGATGTTGTTTACCATTATTTTAAAATAATTCATAGATATCATTTGAAAATAATATCCTCTGCAGAGAGCGCTATTTTGTGCGTACGATAGTTTTGAAACGCTATTGAAAGCATTCCAACTGGTTATTCTAAAACGCCATGATTTTTTTGGAATATTTTTAAAGAAAATGTAAAATTAAAGTTCTAAAACTTATGCTATATAAAAGTAAAAAGGGGTAAAGATATCAATCATAAATAAATATTGAAATAAGTCAAGGAAGAAGAAAATTAGAAAATATGTTGGCACTGTGTAAACAATAATGCAATTGCAAATACCGATTGGCAAAGATGTATATGTTTTAATGGAAAGAGCTACAATGCAATACTGCGTATATTTGTAGAACTCCGCCACACCACTTCAGGCTGGAAAAAAGATTTAATATTTGCTTCGACATCAACGGCCTAAAAAAACATTAATACGCTGCAGCAAAATCAACTCCCCCTTCGAGGCAACTAGAAATCCGAAATCCAACAACGTTGGTTGCCCTGGATGCAACACCTGAATTCTACTTCGCATTAAATCCTTGAACTCCAGCAGCAGCGTCTTTCCTTTCCTCGTCGGATCAACAGCGCACATTGGAAGCAAAAATTGCGTCGTTTTGATTGTCGTCTGCTGCTGCTGCTGCTGCTGCCACCAGAGGAGGAAAGAGGCCGGTTTTCCCGAAACCGATTCGACGAATAACAATAAAGTTATAATGAATGGTCGGGCTTGCGTTGCAAACAATAAAGAAACGGGAATCCTTTTCTTCGAGCTTCTTTCGAGAGTCAGGAGGACAGGAGATCTAGCAGCCGCGGTCTGTTATACCCCCGGATCGTTCGCGAAGGATATGAGCGCTTGATGGTGGGGAGATCGAAGAAAGACTACCCGCAGGGTAAATGTGAGTGCAAACAATCAAATTGAATATTTCAACTGCCGACTCAAACCGCTTCGCGATACTGTCTGGAAGCAAAGTGGGGCGCGCGCGAATCCGCGGGTGAAATTGTACGAGTTCGCATTAGAAAAAGGAACGGGGAAAAGGACGAGTTTGACTGGGAGCAGTATTGCTGTTGTTGGGAAATCTGGCTGGCAGTGTACAAGGATTCTTCCCATCGTAAGGGATGCAGCAAATACGGCAGAAAGGGAAAGTTTTCGAATCCAGCGGCTGTGGAATATGCGATGAAGGCGATGATGATGACGATGATTACGACGACGACTGCAGCTGTGACAGGGACGACGTGGGATGAACTGGCTGGGCATCCCACGGAACGGAGAGAGGGTTCAGCTTGGTTTAGCTTGGGTCTGATTACCGGCTGGCTCTCTGTGTGTGTGCGGTTGTGTGACTACGGTTGCTTATTGCGGATCAACATTTTCCAGCTAGACGGTGGCGACGCTGGCAGTACGACTGTGACAGAATCATGACGGTGTCCTTGAACTTCAATAATGAACTTTAGGAAAGCGTCGCGTCATCGTCAGCTTTTCAGGTATATGGGCAATGACAGGAAGAGTCTGCGTGGTGTTTGAGAGAAAAGGGTTCTGTTTATGGGGAAGGCGCTGCCTCCCGTTCACTGCACGGACTACTGTTGCTTCGGTATTGTGCTTTCATGCCGTTTGGCGAATGAATTGTCGGACAAAGAGTCCACAAAGAGCCTTCCACAGAAAGGAGAGCCACTTTCGTACCGGCAATTGCTCGCTTTAGAGCTTGTGCTTTCATTTTACCACTCCATCATTCTAATTTGAATAAAGAATATCCTTTCTTACGTTGAGTTACAGCGAAGGTATTAATGGTTTACTGGTCGTGCGTTTGTATGGTATTCTGAAGTAAATCATGGTACAATAGTTTTTATTATGGTTTCTATATGATATTAGGAATCCTCCGATGTTTCAGATTTAGATTTTTAAACATTCGAACTGTAGACACATCGAACTTACGTAGGTAGAGCGGGGCTAGTTGGTTACGGAGTAAGTTGGTCAATGAGAATATCTTCGAATCTACGTACCAAAAAAATCGTGTAATATGGGTGATATGTAGCAGATAACCAGAGAAAATAAAGTACAGTTTTAATTAGGACGTATAATAAATACAGGTTGGTGCCAAATTGGCCATCAATTCTACTCGGTTTTCAAGTTGAAACTTTTTGTCTAAACAAAGCTAGCCAAATTAAAATAAACCTAGTTCAATGCGTAATGAAAGTACTTTTTGTTAGTTTTAAGTTGTGTAAAACAAATTTTCACTAACATTTTTTTTTCATGTATTTTAAGTAATTTTCATATTCAATACATGAGGGGCTAGTTGGCCACATACTAGCGGGGCTGGTTGGTCCTATGCACATCATCAATGAATTCAAGTAATCAAGTATATGCAATTCCAGGAACGGCGCATTTCGTAATGCATACTAAAACCAAACTAAACCAACATGTGCTCTGCTTAGCCAAACCGTTTATTTTAAATGATAAACAATTTGGTTAAAGTTATCTTCATTTCGTCGTCATTTTCATAAATGTTCACTGGACACTATAAATGCCGAGTCATTGATCTAAAATAATCATAACGTACACTAATACATCGACAAATGCCTCTTACCCGACGAAAATTTCATCAAATGCAAGTTTTCAACAACAAAAAAAAACTTATGAGGCTTTGGTAGTGTGCTTGTGATTGCAGATGCGAATCTAGAATTCGGTTCCGGTTCTCAATTTAATCCGTGTTGTCTTTGATTTAGTGTCCAACCAAACCATTAGAGAGATTTCATCATATACCTTTCGTTGGGTATGAAAAAATAATACGATTTTTTACATGCAATTATGAGTTACATTTCTCATGGATTAGGATCTCGGGAAGCGAACGTATTAACAAAAAATCGGAAGAGGTTTGACTTCCACTGAGACGCTACAGGCTGCCGCAAATGCAGTGAGGAAGGATAGCTGACTCGTCTTTCCGAAATAAAAATGGTCAATTTACCCCACACCCTGACCAATTTACCCCACCTGAGGGGCTAGTTGGACAAATTGACATCAACTCAAAAAACATAAAATATCCGCAAAATCGTAAACTATTTTGAGTCGGTCATATTTTTTTCTACACGCAAAACTTTTCCTTATTACCTTAGAAGCAATAGCGCAAAATTGCCTTTAAGGTAACAAACCTATTACTAAAAAGGCAATAAAATTCTTCCCCAGTCAAGTAACAACACATACTGTCATATATTTAGCACGTGTTACGGGAGTACGACCATCTAATAATGGTCGTGCAACCACATGCAAGATTTTTTCTGTCATAAACTGCTCCCTTTCCATCTCAAGTTAAAAAAAAATCACACACCGTCGCATATGTTGCACATGTTCTAAGTTTCTTCAATCTCCAATTCATCCGGTGAGCGTGTATTAGTTCGCTCGTTGTATGCATACGGCGTAGAGGAAGAATATGACAAGAGCTGCCAAGCAGCATTTTCCCCGTCATAGAGTATGCAAACGTTGATGATTTCAAAGACTTGAAATGTGTCTTTAAATGACATCACGATCTGTAAACTGCGTTAGAGAAAAACAAAAACATTCGCTTTCTTGCAAGCTATTTAAAACACATACTCATTGGTTCATGGAAACTCATTTGCACCTGTTTGAAAATACAAAACTCGTGCCCATCCAGAACAATATTCGCAACTTCGGCAACTCTGTTCAGACAGTATAACATATTTTCATTTCATGTAAACACTGGGGGACGAAACGAAAGTGTTTCTAATTAGACATTTGAGGTTGACGGGTGAGATTCTCATTATGTGAGGATGAAAGGAAGCAAAAATGAATCTGATCGTTGCATCAATACAAATGCAGCGAGTGAAGTCTTGCTAACACATGCACTGCGGTGCTTGGCTGTATGTTCTCCTGCAGAAACACATACAAGCGTGTGCCCGTCATAATTTTTGTTACTTTTCGGTTATTACTATTTGTGTATAATGCGCAGTCATAAGACACAATAAGTAATAAAAAATTGCCCTAAAGTAATAAAATGTTCCCCGTTTGCGTTGGGTGTAGGAGCTACAGACTTTACGCAACATTTTCATGCAATGAGTTTTTACCATAACATTCCCTAGAAAAAGTTACAGAGCATTTTGACCAAAAATGACCAACTAGCCCCGCTCTACCCTAATATAAAAAATCTTCCTTAGAAGATTTTTTGTATTGTAACAATATAAAAACAAACAAAAAGTTCTTTTATACTTAACCCTCTAGTGTCCAATGCCGCCATTTGGCGGGCTTCAGTCGAAGTTCTGAAAAGCTTCAATAAATACTTTCAAAAAGTTTTTAAATAGTTTATTTGACACGACACGATACAATTTATGTTTAACTGAGCCAAGTACATTTTTTTTTAAATTCTAAATTAGCAGGGAAAAGAGGGAGGCCTTTTTTTTTATTCTCGCGGCCGACTAGGAGCTAGTGGGGATTTAAGGTGAGAGGAGGGGTGTTACAATTTTGTTTTTAACTATTTTATATTACAGAATGTATTCATTTGTACGTAACTAACCAGTGATGTTCTATTTGAGCAGTTTTGGTCTGAGGTGTCTGCGTAAACATAGAGATGCCGAGTCTTCGTTTTAGTGTCTCCAGCCGGGTGTATCATTCTCTTTCAGTTTGTGACAGAAATTGTATTCTAGCAAATAGATAAAAGAAATCAAATTTTAATGCCAGCATTTTTTATAAACCCGTATAGCTGTGTCATGTACTGGAGATCACCGCTTCCCAGAATGTCTCTAACGGGTACGTTCGGTTGTTTTCCTCGGGCCCGAAGGGAATCTATAAACTCAGACATAACACCACAGTATTCGGTACACGACCAAACAACATGCTCGATGTCATGGTAGCCATCGCCACAAACGCAGTGATTACTGTCTACAAGCCCTATACGAAAGAGATGCGTGTTTAACGTATAGTGATTGGACATAAGTCTGGACATCACGCGAATGAAGTCCCGACCTACATCCAACCCCTTGAACCATGCTTTCGTCGATACCTCAGGAAAAATGGAATGTAGCCACCGTCCCAGTTCATCTGAGTTCCATGATGATTGCCAACTGTTGAGTGTTCTCTGACGCAAAATGCTATAAAAATCATCATAAGCAATTGGTCTTACATAAATATCGCCATCAATAGCACCCACCTTAGCTAAAGCGTCAGCCTTTTCATTGCCCGGAATGGAACAATAAGAAGGGACCCACGATAAGGTAACCCGGCAATTTTTATCTGTTAAAGCACTTAAAAACCGCCGAATTTTCCCCAGGAAATACGGGGTGTGCTTCACAGTCTTCATCGACCGCAGAGCCTCAATGGCACTGAGACTGTCTGTGAAGATGAAGTAGTGGTCTATGGGCAGGGTTTCGATGATCCCAAGAGAGTACTGAATGGCAGCAATTTCTACGACGTACACGGAAGCAGGAGCATCGAGTTTGTAGGAGGCGGTAAAATTTTCGTAGAAAACACCGAAGCCAGTGGACTCATCTAGATTAGATCCGCCAGTGTAAAACCTTTTATCATAACTAACATGTTTAAACTTATTGGAAAATATTTTAGGGATCTCTTGGGGTCGCAATTGATCCGGGATACCACCACCATACCATGGTGGTGTCGAAGAATATAGCATTATTAGAAGTATCTAAAAGTGCGACATTGGAGGAATCGTATGAAGAAGGATTAATATCTTGAGCCATATAATCAAAATATAAAGTCATAAATCTGGATTGAGATTGAAGGTCGACCAACCTCTCGAAATTTTCAATTACTAATGGGTTCATAACTGTGCATCGAATTAGCAACCGGTAAGAGAGATTCCAAAAACGATGTTTCAACGGAAGAATACCCGCTAGCACTTCAAAACTCATCGTATGGGTCGACTGCATGCAACCTAAGGCAATACGCAAACAACGATATTGTATTCGTTCCAGTTTGATCAAATGTGTGTTTGCTGCGGAGCGGAAGCAGAAACACCCGTACTCAATTACAGACAATATCGTTGTTTGGTAAAGCCTTAGAAGGTCTCCTGGGTGGGCTCCCCTACTTTTAAAAAGTGTTTATAGTGATTTTACCGAAACCCGTCTAGAAAATAACTTGGACACTAGAGGGTTAAGAAACATGGGATGGATCAACAAACTGTAACTGTTTAAATTGTCAAAATTGTAATACAAAATTATATCCAAAAATGTCTAAAAATAAAAACTGTCAAATATTTAAAAAACTTAAACATGTTGTAACTGTAAAAATTTATCAGACGTTTTAACTTAAATAAACCCTCCCAAAAAGCAACAGAAACACAAAATTACCAACCGCCATAAGTCTTAATTGAAAGTTTAAGATAGTGTCTCGCAGCGTCAGATTCATTCTTACTGCTGTCAACTTCAGTCTGGTAGACGACGCGAGACGGTCACCAGAATGGACCAGCGAAGGGAGATACGAGTAGCTGCTATATTAAGCCCCTACACCGCCAGCCAGAATCAGACGAAAGTGCACCATATACGTTCGTTGTTTTTTTTTTTTAAACCTAAAATGGTTATCTTGTTAATCGAATCTTACCGGTGTGCGACAGTCTCGCTTGGGGTGCATAGAAGAAATGCTTCATCATCGACTGGTGCTGCACTTAACATACTATTGTGAGGTCGAAAGGACGGGAACCGAAACGATGGCGAATCTTTGGTGATTTGTTTCTTTTTCTGGCACTTGTCAACAGACGACGGATGAGACAGAAGAATTGTCGAGGCATTTGACAAAATACCGATACACATGAAAGTAAATTGTAGTACCACATTTTCAAAACCTGTTTATTCTCGATTCTTCATTTATCGCAATCGCTTGTGAACGGAAAGTTATAAAGCTGACTGCCCACCCACCTCCAGATTGTTCTATTTTACCATTTTTCGCTGGAAAAAGACATAGTTTTCCAATAAAAATGCAAATTTGTCCCTAGATCGTGTTACACAGCAAAACACCATTTTCGCCGATTGACATAATTACCGGCGTCTAGCCGGACAGAGAAATTGCGTGCCATCAACCGATCCCGACGCTGCTGCTTCTCAGCTCAGGATGTGTTCTACACCTAGGAAAGAAGAACGAGAAAACACCCAGCCGCGCGGACTACCCCTTTCGGCTCCGGCCAGCGTCTCCGTATCTGGGAGTTTATCACGGACCGACAGACCGACCGAGCGACCGCATCGTTTACGGTAACCATTTTTCTCCTGCTCCCACCAGAAGACTATCCCCGGAGCTTCGGAGGAATAGCTTTTACGACCGTCTGGCTTTTGATTCTTCACCGACTGGAATATTCGTTCGTCGTTGGTCCGCTCGAGGAGTTCACACTTTTACCCTGGCGTAGGACCGGCGTAACTTCGTTCCGAAGCGCGAGTACTGCACACACCCATACACTTGCATACACTGGGAAGTTCGACGCACTCTGATCCCAGTTCCCAGCCGGTCTAGACCGTCTTTGGTGATGAAGGTTTCACTCTTGTCCTGCACCCGTCTTCATCACAAAAAAAAAATAGAGTGGAGAAAATTGGCTTCTATTAATTTCATCTGTCTAATCAGATGACAGCAGTCAAGTAATGTGTGAGTACGACTCCCCTTAATTGAGTAGTTGTCACAAGTCACCCGTTTTCTCGTGCGAAAGGATATTCCGTGTTTTTCTACTAGATTGTTTTCTACTCTGAGACTGGCTGTGAACTCGAGCACAGCGTGATAATCAGTTTTGACGCGCAGACCTGCAACCGGAACTGCACAATCTATGGTTTATTATTCCGTTCGCTGAATTGTATGTTCGAGTTTTGCCGAAAATTACATCTGGCAGCCATTCGATTTTCGATTTGACACCAGGAAACCATGACTCGGGACTATTTAGTTTGAGCCGTACATGTGAAGTCCGATCGTGGGAGCATTTCCTGGTGCCGCGTGAAATGTGCCACAATGATTTCCGGTTGGATCGGCTTTTTTCCGCGCTTCAAATGAACGGTTTGATAGGGAAAAACCCGGTGAAATCATTTTTGTGATGAAATATTTGTTGAATCATTCAGTATAGAGACTGGATTTCATTCTAAAATGTGAAATGCTACAGATCTATCCAACTTTCGACTTTTGCCTCATGATTATGCTTATCTTTAGTTTAACGAGAGCGGCGAGCCAAGTGTCCGTGTTAATGATGTACCCTTCCGCATCATCGTGAGTGAAGAATTCAACAAAAATCGAGCCTTACAAGCTTCAATCTCACACAAAATTATTAAAAAAAAGACCAATCGAATGCTTGAAATCTTTTCAAAAAGAGAAATACAGGTCGGACACGACTCTATAGAGACTCGATTATATATTGACTCGATTATATATGATTCGATTATATATAATTTTAGACTCGATTATATATAGTAGCAAAAACAATTTTTTTTTTAATTTCACATATGACTTTCGTAAAGCTAATATGTCGTAAGAGAACATTCGTAAAATACGTAACGCTTGATGCAAAGAAGAAAAAAAATGTTCAAAATTTAGAAAATTTAATAAAAAAATTTAAATTAAAATAAATAAAAATATTTAAATTAAAATAACTTCAAAAATAAAAAAAATAATAAAAATTAGGAAAATATTAAAAAAAAAATTCAAAAATTTGAGAAATGAAATACGAACGAGTTGACAAATGAATATACCCTGATCGAAATTTTTCTTTGCATTTGACTGCAATTACATGAGCAACAACTACAAAATATAAATATTTTTTGTAAGCAATATGTTTTTCTGGATGAGTCAAAAATAGAATTCTTCTTATTTATTCGAAAATATCAAATCATTTATGTAAAATAAATATATTTTTTTTTCTTTGACTTGATCATATATAGTGAAAAAAAAACGGAGACTATATATAATCGAGTCCGACCTGTACTAAAAATGTTTGAAAATTATATTTGTACTCAAATTACGTAAAAATTGAAAAATAAAACAAATATGACAAGAAAGACCAAATTACAAAAATCACAACAGAGAAAGTAGGAGTTTATATCTGACTCACAAACCGCATTATTGACGTAGGACAACGCGGAGCTATCATTCATTAACACACAACACAGTAAGCAAGAGGGTAGAAAACTAAGATTACCACATTCTTAATTGTTACTTGCCAAAGTCATTGTTTCTAACTTTATCGCCGCTTCAATATTATTAGGTCTCATTGTAACGACATAGTCAGCACATAAATTCCCTTTACCCCCTTACGGCGGACGGAAATGTTGGCATCGTCCATGTTTCGTTATGTCATAAACTGAGTTTTGACCTGTAGCGTAGAGGAAGTGTAACAATACTCGAGCTATCACCACCATATATCAGAGCACTTTTCTTCAAGCTCGTAAGCATTTCTGCAATTTGGCTCTAACGGTATATATTATAAAAAGGAGAAAATCGACTCTCCTATTTTCAATCCTATCTGTCCTGTAGAGGACAACTTGTTCAAGTTTCGTCATTCCAGCTTCTGCGTTTATGAATTTCCCTTAAAGAAAAAAACGACCTGCTTCGTGAAGGCAGACGCGAGAATGACGAAACTTGAACAAGTTGTTCAGTTGTAAGTACTTCATATGCAGCATCGTGAACGCAGCAGCGAGAATGATGGAGCGACCATGTTACCAATACAAACACTGTCCTTCTCAGGACAAACAAATTTACAATTGAAAAGTTAGTGAATTTTCACTTTTAGTTTCACACATACATAATGATAGGTAAAGACCAACTCAAATTTAAAATATAACATATTTTTAAAAATTCCTTCATTTATAGCCCTTCATAATGAGACCAAGAGATATTTTTTATGTTTGCCCCAAAAAGAATGACAAACAAATGAAAAACGCATGTTTTTTGATGAAAAATATTCATAACTTTGAGTAGAATTGAGATATTTACAATATCAGCACTGCAAATTGTTTCTCTTAAAAAGCTCTAAAAGTCGTTTGAAGCCAGCTTTAAGGTGAAACTTGAAATAAAAAAGTTAGAGCGCAACATTTGTTTTTTTCAATATAAATCGGTTGTTTTTGAAAATAGAGAAAAACTTTTTTCTACAAAGTTATTAAAAATTATTGGAGCTATAACATCGTAGAACAAGTTTTTCTTCTATCTACAAAGATAAAAAAGTTAGATACTTGATTGCATCCAAAATTCTGGTCACCCTGATTTTCCCTCTTCCCTCTAGACCCAAATTTCCCCCTAAAATTGGTTTCTGGACTGTTGTGCACTGGTCGACAAAAGCGAAAAAAAGTTCCCCTAAAACTCAAACTGGAGAGGAATGAAAAAAATTAGCTTTTCAACCATTCTTGTGAATTTTGGTGCCAAAATTGAAGTGCGTCCAAGGACAAATTTTTCAAAGCATTTTTATAGTGTTGTTTTTAGCTAGCTCGGGAGTGTGTGAAGTTTTCAGAGACTTAACCCTCTAGTGCCCAGTGCCGCCTTTAGACGGTCTTCAGTCAAACCTCTAAAAAGCTTCAATAAGAACTTAAAGAATGTTCATAAGGCTTTATAGTGATTTTTTTTAAGTCCGTCTAAAAATTGATTTGGGAACTAGACGGTTAAGTTTAGTCTTCCCGTAGGCAAACGTAGAATCGACGAACCCGGCGAGCAACTACTTTGCGGTTTTTTGACGCAATTCTAAGCTTGTTGAAGGCACTAAAATAAAATTTTTGTATAGACCGAGCTCCAGGGCAATTTTTGTAGGTTCTGTTGCCCAGTGTTATTGTCATTATTTATTGGTTTTTATTGCCATTTATATACATTTTGTCTTTTAGTTAATCTAGTTTCATCATTTTCATCATTGTGTAATTTTTGTATTTAATTTTAGTTTATTTTTTTATGGTATACATTCATTTTTCTTCTTTTTTCTTTTTAATCAGTTTCGTGATTATTTTCTTTTTTTTTAAATTTTTATCTAGAGGATAACAATTTTTGACATTTTTGTCAAATTATCTTATTAATTTTTTTCCAGTTTGAACTCAAGGACAAAACCTGTATTAAGGAGTATAATGATAGGAATTGACAAAAATTTAAAAAAATATACATAGTTTCCATGATGACAAAAATAATTAATTACAATAACCAAAGAAATGTCGAATATGATAAAACGACAAAATTGTTGAGAAAGATAAAAATTATAAAAAATCGAGCAATGACAAAATGACATGAACGATCAATGTGAAAATTACCAAAATAACAAAAATGTAAGAAACATAGTTACTCTTTTTTGATGGATCTAAAGCTAGTAATGTTGCACAAAGAACCACCATAAGATGACTAATTTGGAATTAATTTACCATCTTCGATGTACAACAATTAGATCGATAATGGCACCGGCTACGTTGTTACGGTCGTTAGAAAAAAGAAGGAATCTTTACAATCGCTGTTGCCAGAGACCGAGCTCATATCTACATCTCTAACAACTATAACGGAAAGTCATACTTTTATTCTTTCCTTAACACGCTAGTTTATAGACTCTACTGCTCTTGTTTATCAAGCCTCGTTAGTTACCCTACCAAGTATCGGCGATTATAACTGCCCGGAGAGGTATTAGAATGTGTATGACTTTTTTCTCTAGAATTTAGCGTGAGATATGGGCGATATTTGGCAGGAGAAAGTAGTAGTAGATAGTGTAGTAGAACCGATAGCGTGTGAAAAGGAAGGGTAAAATCATATTACACATAAGCACGGATAAAACAATAATGATAAGCATACCACCTCTTAATAGCGGAATTGCTTATAATAGAAGTGCAAGGTACAGCAGACACACGGGCATATCTGTGCTATCCCCGTCAGTGGAAATAAGGCACTCTTCCAAATAATCAGTGGAAAACTTTTTTTACTATGAAAATTTGACGGCCGACAGATTTTGATTGCCAACATCCCAACATCGTTTGTGTGTTATCAAAATATGGCAGTTTTTCACTGGAAGTGCCAATCAGTACACCTACCGCTGATGCTGCCGTTACCGCACAGAGATAGTTGGTGTACTAAAGGAAGTGCCACTGCAGTTACCGGTGGAGCTGCCGCTGTATCACTACCGCTGCAGTCATTCTTTGTTGCAATTCGCTGCTGCTGCTACCCGCTGCTGCTTAGTTAGGACCGTCCTCGTCGCCATCCACTAGTTAAAATGATTAGTTTGAGCAGAAACAGGTCTTATACAGTCCAGAAGTGCATTCCCGGTTAAATAGCTATAATAATTTATCGACCGTGTTAGGGAAAGCAAGCATTAAGCGACCAATCAGTGCACAGTGGTTTAAAAGCGGAAATTCGTGAACTTAATTATTTTGTGACGTTTGTGTACATTTTAGCCTTTCGGTTTGTTCTGATGACTTTTTACATTTTTGATTTCACAACATATGGAATATTCGCCATTTTGTTTTTTAAGGTGAAACTGTATTAAGAAAAATTAACTTTTTTATTTGAACCGATAGCGGATAAATGTGCTCTACAATGTTGTAGTACTTGAAATTTTAATAAAGTTCGCTTTAGACATCAAGTTGCCATGGCTTCAATTTATTGAGATATGATATGGTCTTTGAAAGTAGTACCTTCAAATTAGTTTTTTGGACTTTTCACACTTAAACCACATTATATAACATGGGTATGTTAAGCAAAGTTTTAGGTGATAGTAAAACAAACAACTTTGCTGTAGACACTTATTCGTTTAGATCTCATCTGTAGAAGATACTATGATTTTTATGTTAAAAAAGTGCTCTTTTCAAAATGTTATTACTAAGTAAGCTGCAAACGGTTGCATTTGCAATAAGTTTCGTCTGATAGCTCGAAGTTTAGTCTTTAATATTTGTGAAGATACTCAGTGGCCGTCAGTGGCCTGAAATATGTGGTGGTTTTTAGTTTCTCACGATTGTTGATTCCAAAAATCAGTTTTTCAGGTTTATTCTTATTTTATCCACGTAATACCACTTGCGTACGTTCAGCAAAGTTTTAGATAATAGTAAAATAAGCAACTTTGCTAGAGACACCGAAACGCATGATGCTTTTCAATGGAATATGTTATGATTCTTCGGGTAAACCCATCTATTTTTGAAATGTTAAACCAAAGCCAATAGAAACAGGGACATCAAATGATGGAAACACTGCTCGTCGTTTCTTTTCCAATGCTTCTAAAACGGCATGCATAACTGGGCTAGACGTAAAAGCTTTGGAACGATGCGGAGCAATATTGCAGGTAATATAAAGGTGAAGCTACAGTTTTCAACCTAAAATTAAAATGTAAATGTATTATCAGGTGTTAGCATCTGGATGCGAAATCAACACTAAGCGGTTTTCCGAATATTGTGCAGAGACAGCAACATGTCTAGTGCATCTATACCCGTGGTACTATATGCCAGCTTCAGTGCATAAAATACTTATTCACGGCAGCAAAATTATTGAACACTTTAATGTTCCAATAGGTCAACTTTCCGAAGAGGCTCAGGAATCGAGAAACAAAGATCTCAAGCGATACCGACGAGATCATACCAGAAAATGCTCAAGAACTATCTTGAATCTCGACCTTATTCGCCGTTTGTTAGTATCGTCAGACCCACTTATCTCCAGTATGTTTAAAAATATCAAACAAAATTCCAAAATATCATCTTAAGATGCAAAGTATTTGTTAGGTATAGATTTTGTAGGAGACAGTGGTTCAGACAGTTCAGAGGTTCAAGATGAATCTTCTGACGATTTTGAAATTTATTTTTATTGTATTTTAGATTTGTAATAAACTAGAGTTTTTGAGTAAATGCAAAGTTTTTAGGTAAATGCAAAATTCCCATATACATTAATTAATTATGAAAATGTCCCATGAACATCAAAAAAGTTTACAAATATGAATCCCAAGCAAGTTTGCTGATTGGTATGTAATGGTATGCTAAAAAATGTGCCCTAAAATCATAACATAATCCATTGAAATACATCATGCGTTTCGGTGTTTTAAGCAAAGTTGCCTATTTTAATATTATCTAAAACTTTTCTGAACATACCCAAGTGGTATTACATGGATAAAATGAGAATAAACCTGAAAAACTGATTTTTAGAATCAACAATCGTAATAAACTAAAAACCACCACATAATTCAGGCCACTGACGGCCACTGAGTATCTTCACAAATATTAAAGACTAAACTTCGAGCTATCAGACGAAACTTATTGCAAGTGCAACCGTTTGCAGCTTACTTAGTAATAACATTTTGAAAAGAGCACTTTTTTAACATAAAAATCATAGTATCTTTCACAGATGAGATCTAAACGAATAAGTGTCTACAGCAAAGTTGTTTGTTTTACTATCACCTAAAACTTTGCTTAACATACCCATGTTATATAATGTGGTTTAAGTGTTAAAAAGTCACAAAAAATAATTTTAAAGTACTACTTCCAAAGACCATATCATATCTCAATAAATTGAAGCCATGGCAACTTGATGTCTAAAGCAAACTTTATTAAAATTTCAAGTACTACAACATTGTAGAACACATTTATTCGCTATCGGTTCAAATAAAAAAGTAATTTTTCTAAATACAGTTTCACCTTAAAAAACAAAATGGCGAATATTCCATAATTTGAGAAATCAAAAATGTTAAAAGTCATCAGAACAAACCGAAAGTCTAAAATGCACACAAACGTCACAAAATAATTAAGTTCACGAATTTCCGCTTTTAAATCACTGTGCAGTGGTCGGAATCTGCGTTTCAATAATAATGATAATTTTCAACAGTAAAAAAACCTGAGAAACCTGAGATACCAACAAATTCAAAAACTAAAACTAAGAAGAAAAAAATATTAGAAAAAAAAACGAAAAACTATGAAAACTAGTTCAAATAAGCATAAAAGATATTTAACTTAGAAAAAGAAAAAAACTGAGAAAACTGTAAGTTGAAAAATCTGAAAATATAAAGAAGGGGAAAATTGAGAGAACATAAAATTGAAAAAAAAAACTGAGAAATCTAAAAAAATTGGGAAAATTATAACTTTACACTAAGGTAGCTTTTTACGCGTTTTTTTTCACGCGGATTCCGGAATTTACGCGGTTTTTTTACGCGGATTTCGGTTATTCTTCACTCGGATTGCAGAATTTACGCGGGTTTTTTACGCGGATTCCGGAATTTACGCGATTTCTTTTTACGCGGCACGTATCTCCCGCGTAAAAAGCGACTTTAGTGTATTACAGTTTTTTTTTCATTTGACATTATTTTTTTTTTCATATTGTTTTGTCGATGTTTGTACATGCCTGAGTATAATTTCCTTATATATATACATATATATATTTTTTTTTTTGATCGATTCAGCCTATAACTTTTTTTCTGTTTGTTTTCGGTTGTAACTAAAATGACTTGAGTTCGCACCTTAAAAAATGATTTCCATTGCTAATTAACCCTTCAATGCGCACGACGTTGAAAAATCATCTAAAAGCAAAAAAAATCTTTCTTCAGCAGGTTTACTGCTCTTAAACTAACCAATATGCATAAAAAAGTTGAAAGATTTACTTTACTTTGGAAATATGACCATGTTTTTTTAAAACAACACTGGGACTTTATCGCAGAATTAAGTCGAAACAATTACTTTTATTAACAGTAACTTTAAAATTGACCTTTTGTTGGTATAATTTCTGATAATTCAGACATTTTCAATTACCACTAACCTTACTTTAAAATTTATTTTCAAAGACTGTCAGCACCAGTCGCAAATCTCGCCATGTTTTTTTTTTCGTTTCCGAGATTTTGACAGCAAAAATAAAAACGAAACATTCAAATACCGTACTTTCAGCTCTTAAGTTTCCTTCGTTAGAGCCTAGAGCTGTTCTAATTAATTATATTAAAAAAAAACTAAAATACTTATATTTTAAAATGTTATTAGTAATGTTGTTTCAAAACAACATTGCGCATTCAAGGGTTAATAATGTTTTTTTGCTATCTATTGTTTCCTTATTTTGTTCTGTTTTTGTGATTTGGTTTTCCATATTCATATTCTTTTCTGTTGCTTTTTGTTTTTTTTTTATCATTACTCAAATTTATTCAGATTTTTAGTTCTTATGCATCCTTAATCTAGAATGTTTTTTTGTTGAATCAAACTTCTCTTTACATTTTTATTAAATCAAAGTTAGGGTTTTTTTGTTTATGTTGCAATGTCTCCTGTTTCGAGCCTTCTTATTTTATTTTAAAAATGGTTTTTTACCAACTTCTCACTGTTAATATTACAATATTACAATTATAAAAATATCAAAATAAACAAAAAATTAAAAATAATGACCTAGTTATAAGAAATAAATTCAATTCACTGAACAGAACAAAAACTCGCATTAGTCAGGGACTAAAAACCCATCATGAAATTAATACCACTCGAAGATTACAATATTATATTGCTCAGTTGGGAATTCCCTGTGTTAACGATAGTAGTTCATGGATAGCATTGCGTTGCTGCGACGCACAGCTGCTAGCAAACGTTATCAGGTTCAACCAGTACTTATTGTTTCGGTGCAAGGCAGCTACACATTTTTGAAATTCCGAACGATTCAGCTAGTTTGAGCGGAGCAATTTTGCTTTATCACAAATATACAACCAAAATGGCATGATCAAAAATTTTCGCCTTGCTCGAACCACAGATCTACAAAACCTTCAGATGTGAGAATGTCGGTGTCCCCTATAATCTCAGAGCCCCCCCGATATGGCTGAAGGCAGTTTTGTTCTGTAATCGGGCTGTCTGAAAATCACAGCCTCAGTCACTCAGTCAGCCAAGCACAGCTAGTCGGAATCCGAATATTTGCGTCTGCAGCCTGAAGACAACAGCAAACCAAAACCAAGAAAAAAAAAACACAATACACCGAAATGGTTACCGCCGCGTCAGAATCCATTAAGACGGTGAATTTGATACCCATGTTGGCCCTTTACTGACATTCCCTCCTCCTAAACCACCAATCGAGACAAGATAGAAGTTTTATCACAAACCCGCTCCCTCCCTGGAAACTGCTCCCAAACGGTTATATCGAGAGTGGCTGCCTGGCTTCTTTTAACTGTTGACGCAGAAAGAAAACAAAATTTGTTGTAATAAGAAATAATGATAACGGCCAATACCTCCCGGCAGACAGTTCCATCGTGTGTGGAAATGAAAGCTTGTAGTTGCAACTACCAGGGTATACTTAGTAACCGTCTTAAGGGGATACCGTCAGACGCTATCTGATTTACAATTATTTTGAGATTCTATTAAGAACCAGTGATAACGTTACCCGGACGAACGCATAAGATTCGCATGGATTCCGTAGGATTCCTCACATTGGAATCGTGAAGCGTCCTCGATAAGGAATGCTGAAAAAAGAATCCTCGAGAATGCCCAGTCTATAGGGCTAGGATTCCTGAATGAGAATCGTGTAATGAGAATCCTTCAGATTCCCTTGGATTCCTCACATTGAAATCGTGAATCGTCCTTGATAAGGAAACCTGAATATAAATCCTCAAGACTGCCCTGTCTATGAGGTTAGGATTCTTGAATGGGAATCGTGTAATGAGAATCCGTCGGATTCTCTAGGATTCCTCGAATAGAAATCGTAAAACATCCTTGATGAGGAATCCTGAAATCGGAATCCCCAGGAATGCCCTGTCTATGGTGCAAAAATTCTTGAATGAGAATCGTGTAATGAGAATCCTTCAGGTTCCCTAGGATTACTAGGAATCCTGAAAAGAAATCCCCAAGACTGCCCTGTCTATGGGGTTAGGATTCTTAAATGAGAATCGTGTAATGAGAATCTTTCGGATTCCCTAGGTTTCCTCACATTAAATCGTGAAGCATCCTTGATGAGGAATTCTGAAAAAGGAATCCTCAGGAATGCCCTGTTTATGGGGCTAGGATTCTTAAAGGAGAATCGTGTTAGGAGAATTCTTATGATACGAAACTTCTCACTTCAACCGTTATATGCTCGACGGGGTTCTTGGGTACCTTAAATTAAAGTACTTGTAACTTTTGCAATTTTCATTCGATACTTGATACTTGATTTGATACTTGTAACACCAAAAGATTCAGTAACTTATCTACTTTCAAATCAGCGTTAGCAATGCCCCGAAAAATTCTCTCATAGCCGGATATTCCGAAACTGGGGAATTTTATGCAAAAATAACAAAATCTGGCCGAATACCCCCCAAAATGAGTATTTCCGGATGAGTAATAATGCTCAGAGACCGGAAATCAACTCCAGACGCCATTTTGAAATCAATATAGTTACTTCCGGTTTCTGGAAAAAGGCCTAAAATGGTCGAATATCATACGATTTGGGTATTTCCGGAATCGGGATCATACCCAGAGACTGAAAACGACCCAGACGCCATTTTGAATTTCAAAATGTGGTCTGGGGTCTATTTTCGGTCTCTGTGCATCATTTAGATTCCGGAAATACTCATGTTGGGAGGTATTCGGCCAGATATTTATTTTTCCCAGAATCCGGAAGTCACCATTTCAAAATTCAAAATGGCGTCGAGGTCGTTTTCCGGTCTAGGGGCATCATCCCGGTTCCGAATATACCAATGTTGGATGGTATTTGACCTTGTTTTATTTATTTGTTTTTATGGTTACTAGAAGCGACAGTGTAATCTATTCCGGATGGACCAAAATACCCAAAACCATAAAAATGGCCTGTTAAAGTAATTTTATGTATTTTGAACCAATAATTGTTAGATTTTGTCCAAATATTCATGAAATTTCTCAGTTTTCGGAATATCGGAATTCCGGGTAATAGAGAATTCGTGGGCACCGCTGACGCTAATTTCAAAGTAGATAGGTTACTGGTTCTTTTGGTGCCATCGAAATCAAATGAAAATCACAACAGATATAAGAATTTCTAGCATAAAACGGTTAAAGTCAAAGGTTTCGTATCCGAGGAATTCTCATAACACGATTTTCACTCAAGAATCCCAGTCCCATATACAGAGCATTCTTGAGAATTCTTTCGTCAGGATTTTTTATTGCAGAAGCTTTACGATTCCAATGTGAGGAATCCTAGGGAATCTATGCGAAACCTATGGGTGCGACTAAAGCAGGTATTAGACGAAACAAATATTTGCTATTTTTCAATACAGATTTAATTTTGTGCAAATAAAAATCGTACCAAAAACAGCAAATATTTGCTTCGTCTAATACCTGCTTAACGTATATATGAGTTTATTCTAACCGGGACGTCAGTCATGTCGAATAGTCTGTCCTCGTTAGAATCAGTTGTTCAAATTTGTAATTCTGTTCGCATATTTAAAGAAGTTTCTTTCGAATTCTAATAGGTTGAAACAACTTCGGCTTGATGCTAGAAGGACGCAAGGTCCATGTACAGTCGCAGTGTTACTTTGGTGATACCCAAATATATTTGATTTCTGGTCTCTCTGAATCATATCATTTGAGGTTCAGATCAGAGGAAGCCAAAAAAGGGGAATCTATTTTGAGCGTCTTAGTAGAATAGAATTAGATATTCTGAATATGCAATTTTTCCATTTTATTCTACTAGTACTACAAAAAATCGAATACCGCTGAAATCGTCCGCAGATACATATTTCGGTTATTACTTATAACCATCATCAGTGCTAATGTGCACTGCTGAAAAAGAATCTTTTTAAGAGAGAAATTTTTATTTATTAAGCATCAGTTACACGATTGTTTGGTCAATATCAATTCCAGACATAGGTTTTGTATACTCCTAAAGTAGAATAACCAAGTTACAGGATTAAATTAGGATGTAGAACACTCTGAGAAAGAAATGACTAACTTTCTCATAAACGCAATTTGATCCAAAACGGGAGCAAGTTTACCGTCTCTCGTGATGAGTATAATAGTCTTTATGATGTAGGTAAGATTCTTCAATTTCATCTGGATAAGAGATAGACACATTACGACACGTTTTCCTTAGTGTTATGCTATACACTCAGTTTTTACGCTGGGAATACGTACCTCGTAAAAAACCACGTTAAATACGCGGAAATCAAATCTGCGTTGAAAAACCGCGGTAATTCGAAATCCCGCGCCTAAAAATACACGTTCATTCAAAATACCGCGTAGGAAATATCCTCGTAAAAAACCGCGTAAAAATATTTTGTCCGGATCGTAGAGACGATTCCTCTCACGATTCTGTCGCCGAGTCCCTGAGATTCTTAAATTTGGATTCTTGAGGTTTTCGAGGAGAGAGATTCGAACAGATTCTGTCCGTATCACAGAAACGATTCCTCTCACGATTCATTTGGATTCTGATGGATTCTTGAGAAGGTTTCCATATGCGAATCGTATAGATTCTGTCCGTATCGCAGAAACGATTTCTATCACGATTCGTTTGGATTTTTGAGGATTCTTGAAAAGGTTTCCCGTATGCGATTCGAACAAATTCTGTACGTATCGCAGATACGATTCCTCTCACGATTCTGTCACCGAGTTATAGGAATCCTGGGAATTCTTACTCAGGATTCTCAGCGTGTTAGTTAGGGTAGTTGGAGAATTATTCTCTAATCAGGCGACTTTGTACAATTTGGGAAGTAAAGTCCAGCAGTTTGTTTAACTAACATTTAAACAGCCAATCACTTCAAATGGAACATAAATGATTCACCAATTTCCAGTATACTTTTTAACAATGAGAACACACGAATGTTTTAGTAAAATTAGCAGCGAAAACAAATGCCAAGGTCCATTATCGTTAATTACACCCATCACCGGTGACTGAGGACATCAAAAAGATCCCTAAATGGAAATCTAAAAAAAAAGTGCCCATAAGCAAATACTGAAGGATATTGTGGTGGGCTGAAAGTGAAAGGACATTTGTCGTACTTTGTTATTACACATGCATACGCCTTTGTAACTGAGTGATATGGCATGATACCTGTCTACATAAAATAAATGGCTTATTGCGGGTGTTTCGTGACAAAGTGATTTTTTTTCGTTATGATTCCAATAGACGTACGACGAGAATCAACATGTTTCGTTTGTATTTATTGGATGGATCTTTTGGTATGTTTTGTTAATCATAATGTTGGAAAATAACTTCTGTTGATTTTTTAGCTCATTTGTTAAGCCAGACAAAATAACTTTGATCAAACTTTGAGAGTTCATGCAGAGTCTCTTATTTGCACGAATAGCATTTACTGCATCGTGCCTTATTGCAACACCCAACTGACCCAACTGTTTGCAATTTAGGCAGTTCATAACCTGCGGCACAAAAAGGCGAACTGGTAGATGTTCACTTCAATGTGGCTAGACAAAGCAGATCTGGTGAAGGTAACTCGAAATAAGGCTGACGAGGGGTACTTTTTGTTTCACCCCATCGATCGATACCGAGTGCAATCGCTTGCAATCGAGTATCTTTACTGGTTGAATGTTGCCGTTCTTGAATCGGCCAACACCAACATTCAACAAGCCCTCGATGCTCAGACCTGATCTCCACAATGCGAGCAGGGACGTACACCCGATATTCTCGCTCAAGCTCACTGCAAACAATCGCATTTGCTTGCTTGAGATTAGACACTATCATCCGCAAATTGTTCAGGTGGACGCTGAAGATTTTGGTCACAGCTGAACATTGCTTTACCTGATCCTTGAAATTTAGCATCAAATTTAATGGTTTCGGTTTGAGCCGGATGAATACAACCCAGGGCCCGGACGGTTCATCCGGGTATTGCTTGACTCTTGTGTCTTGCTGTGAGATCAGGTTCGTTTTTCCCTGTAGGCTGGGGCTCGTCACAAGACGAGTCCAATGACTCGGTTATCATGTTCACGAACGCTAAACAACGCGTGGGTTTTTGCACAAAATGCTCTGGTAGTCCAAGTAAAAATCAGAAAAAACTTAACTTTTTAACTGCAACAATCCACGTTTTTTGTTACAGTTTTTTATTTTTTATTTTTTCTGCCTTGGTTTTCTTTTGTTAAGTTTTCCTAATGTTTGGTAATGTTTAGTTTCCTTATTTTTCTTTATATTTCCTAACTTTTAGTTTCTCTATTCGTTTCACTAATTCTTTCAATCTTTTGCATGTTTTTGTTTTGTCTTTTCTCAAATTTATCAGATTTCTCAGTTTTATATTTTTCCTTTTCCTCGGTTTACGGTTATAAAATTTTCCTTTTCTTAGTACTTCGTTTATCGGTTTTTAAACTAATGTTAACTCAAGTATGTGAGTTAAATATTTTAAGTTTTTTTCAGGTTTCTGTATTTCAATTTTCGTTTCTAAAGATTTTTAGTTATTATCGACTTCGATTAGACCAACCTCTTCGTTTAATTCAATATAAATAACAATAACTTCGATAGAAAAAGTCACGCTGAACATTTTTTATCTGCTGGTATAACAAAAACTAACAAATATTACGCTTAGTCACACCTACGCCTCACACCCATTATCTGTTTACATCCAACAGAATATCATTGCACTGGTGCTTGGTGCAACTTTGGTGCAGCTTACTCATGCAGCTTTGTCACTCGGTTGTGTGGTTTGCACTGAGTTGCGAAATTCTTCGAACCCAGCTGATATCATTTCAAAACAATACGAAATCACGGATCAGTTGCCTGTCCTTTGATTTTTGAATTAAATTTTATCATCATGTCGATAACATTCAGCAACAGCGAATAGCGATCATATGTTTTGGGTAGCTTCTATTCATATTTTCTGTAATGGAGCGTAAACATGTACATACTACTATTGATACTGATATCTTTCGAGGCCAAGTTCATTCTCGGGAATTTATTTGTTGTGGTAGCCAACCTCCAATAGAGAATGATAGGTTTATTTATAGTTAGGAAGGACTTCTTATTTTTTTCGTCTGATTTGATTGGCATGAAGCACGAGCAGGGCTTCGATTTCGATTACAAAACAACGGCCCTCATTCGTTATCAACCTTTCATCACTAGCATAAACTTCGATTATGTCACTGCAAATCTTGTACATTGTCTACAACGGTGTTGTGGTTTATGGTACCGTATTTCTATGGATCCGCGATGTAAGAAGATACTCACCATTACCGTCGCAGAGAATTCGGCGAAGATAGTAATGGATTGCTGGCCATTCCACGCGATGCCACCTACCGCGGCCCACCGAAGACGGAAAATTACTTCGAAGACAACGACGCCAAAGTAGGAACGCAGTAATTTTCCGTAAAAGAAATTATTTGAACAGTTGTCATCCTTCTCTTGGAGATTCTCCGGTGGCTGCATGCCGACCGACCGACGATGACAAGAAACATGGCTTTTGTGTTCCCCATAAAGGAGAAACAAGACCCCGGGCAAAAGGATGGTAGCCGGCTGCGTGAAAGTGTCAGAAGCAACCTCAAAAAAACACGATTCTATTCTAATAGAGATATCGACCGAACCCCGGTTGCGGCCGCGGCGTCGTTGCATCGAAACAAAGTCAACCCACTCTAGCCAAGGGCCCGTCAACTAGCCGCGCTGGCAGGCAGTGATGAATGGATGTATTTAACTAAAATTGAACCGAAACTACTCGTTAAGGTATAAAATTCTACCATGGTGGATGATGTCGCATAATTTAAACTGTTAGCCGGTAGTCAGCGGAAGAAAAAGGAAATGCATAATTTTCAGCGCTTAGTGAAGCGAACTAAAAGCTAGATAAGGCCTTATCAAAAAGCTGTCACATATCACGGAGGCGCCACCAGTCAGACAGATAACCTAGTCAGCAACAATAGCGGACAAAAGGTGCGCGTGTAAATTTGATAATATAATCGAAAATTATCTGCCAGCACTAAATACTCATTCGTAGCCAATTTAGGACGATTAATTATGTTCAGTTTGGAAATGACTCATTTGGCATAGGATGCTTTGGCATAATGAAATAAGTTACTAAAATCGAAATTAGAATGCCCAAAGATAAGTCTATAAAAACCAGATTATAGGGCCGTTCCTAAGCCACGTGGTCATAAAGAGGGGGACGGGGGGGTTTGTCAAAAGACCACGAAAGACCACGCACGGGGGTGGGGGGTTAACGAAATGACCACGTGGTAATTTTTCCTGTCTTATAATTTATTGTTGCCACCAAGTCAAGAATGAAGCTTTTGCATTTTAGAAATATAGAATGTACTGAATGTTTAATAATAAAAATGTAAAAAATTTGAGGGAATTTTTGACACTTGACAAATGAAAAGACCACGTGGTTAAAGTCACAAGGGGGGGGGGGATTGGCCAAAAGACCACGAAAGACCACGGGGGGATAAGGGGCCACGTGGTTTAGAAACGGCCCCTTATGACGTCTAGTGAAAAAAAATTTTTTTTTACCTTTTCATGGAGTTTCTTTTCTTTATTACTTTGTTTTCTATTGCTTTTTCAATTTAAGGGTAAGCGGGGTAAGACCGCCCCCTTAAGCAATTCTGTTTATAGAAAAAAAAAAGTTGCGGCTGCAATTTCATTTTTTCTTCGCTAAGAGGTTCTTCTATTAAAAAAAAAATTTAAAAATTCATTGAAAATGTGCAGATCTTTTTCATGCGGGGTAAGCCCGCCCACCAGCGGGGTAAGATCGCCTACCATTTTTTGAGGATAACGAATATTTTTAGGGTCAAAACGGTTGATTTTATCGTATAGTGTCTTTCACAAAGTTGTAGATGGTTATTTTCTCTTTTTTAATAAAATGTGTGAAAAATCTGAAATTTTTTTTCAAGTTTTAACTTATTTTGTTTTTGATTATCCAAGTTCAAATCAATGTTTAGGTAACTTTATGTGGTTTTCAAAATAAATAGATTTTTCAAAATTGGGCTTTTTCGAGATATTCAATTTATAATAAACCTGTCTTTAAGCTAAAAATAAAAACTCATTAAACCTGTCTGTATGATTTTTTTGAAGACTTATTATGTAAAGAGTAATAATAATAACTTTTAATTTTTTTATTAATATTTTCAATTTTTTTATGTTTTTTTTTTTTTAAACAAAATACCACCGACTCTATACTTTAAACAAACTGCCAAAAAAAATTTCTTCACAAAATTTGAGCTATTAATAATTTTATTACTCCATGATCCAACAACCATCAAATTTTAGCTTACCTTTTGTAGATTTTGCAGGCCAAAACAATTTTCATTAATACCATTTTTACACAAGTTTACTTTTTTCAAAAACTAGTCTTGTTAAAAAAATATTACTATAAAAGCTTCAACCAAATCGAAAATGGTCGATTAACATCGATGTCTCATATGGCTTGAAATTGCTTTACTGATCCTGTAAATATTCCCTTTGTAGTGTCGAGGCATTTGGGTTTTGAAGTAAAACAACAAATAGTTGTATACGTGGCGGTTTTACCCCATGTATAGTGGGCGACTTTACCCCCAGTGGAACATTTTCATATTCCATCGAAAGAGTAATCAAAATTACAAGATTACTCACGGCCTTCGATATTTCCGAAAGAAGACAGATTCAGGCAAGCGGTTAAACGTATATTAACGAATAAAACAATAGATTTTTAGACAGAAAAACCTTATGTCCCGTTGCCGCAAAACAATAGCGCATTGACTGGTTGCCAGCTGAAAGGTTGTTTTTGATTATTTCTGTGACCGTTCGCGCACTATCAAAAAAGAAAAGGGGTGCAAAATGTTATGTAATTATACTGTAATAGACACGTTAAAGAAATTTTTCAATTATTATATAACTTGGTAGTAAAACTACGATGGGCGGTCTTACCCCGCTGGGCGGTCTTACCCTGTTTACCCCTAATCTTTTTTTTTGATGCCTCAGTTTCCTTTTTTTCTGTTTGTACTTATAATTGGGACCATTGTGATATTGCCCGGGTGACTGCTGTATTCCACACTTCTGTTATTAGCAATACCACCATTTAGAGTGCGTGACATGATTTTTAATTATTCGAGTTTGTGTGCATAATTTACATTAACTTTGAAGTTTATTGTAATTACACCGGGCCTCGTTCATCCGAAAAATTATATAATAAATATAATTCCCTTGACAGGCTTCAACAATGAGCCTTCTGATCAGTTTTATTAAAAGAGAGAGTTAGTATGTCAAAAGAGATTCATTATTGTAGGACTGAACCAAAAGGAATTGTAAGTGGGATGACTGAAAGTAAGCCCATGTTTAAGTCCTTTACCGTTGAACGGCCTGATTCTCTTTTCGAACAAAGATTCGAACCCATGACTACCCGATTGTCAAAGCAGACTCTTTAAACTTGCACCTTTGCAGCTCTTCTTAGTTGTTTGATATGTTTTGTTATTGAGTTTTTGGTGGAGGTTAATCATGCTCAGTTTTTAATTTTCCTTGCTTCATCTATTCAGTTCAGTTTTCCTAACAAGGTTCGATAAAAGAAGTATATTTTAAGAATTCTGAAGAGAGCGGCATGTAGGGCTATGAATGTGGATGTGTGCGTGTTGAAGAGAGAGAATAGGAGAGAACAACGTAAGCGATAAAGTGTTTTCCTGCTACCGTTAGCGATACCGCTTACCGTGCAACGCACGTGCAGTTCGAATAAACCGTAAAGTTCAGTCAATGGTTAATTCTAGAACAACATTTGAATTGCTGTTTGTCACATGACATAAACAGTAGAGTGCCAATGCACAATGGTCCAGAAGCCGAGATAGAGATAAACTTGGATCTAGAGCTCGATAGCACTATTTGAGAAAAAAAAACATTTTTCTACAAAGTGGTTACATATGATAGAGCGCTTATTAAAAATATAAAAATTGGGGTGACCCAAATTTTCGATGAAATCAACTGCAACTACCTTTTTAGCTTTGTAGATAAATGAAAAAGTTGTTCTACGATGTTATAACTCCGTTCATTTTAAGCAACTTTGTAAAAGTTTTTTCTCAATCTTTAAAAATAACTGATATAGATTGAAAAACACATTTTTCGCTTAAAATTTTTCATTTCAATTTTACATTGAAACTGTCTATTAACAACTTTCAAAAGCCCTTAATAGAAACAATTTGCAATGCTAACATGAAGAATACCTAGATTCTACTCAAAGTTATTAATGTTTATCATTTATTTGTCGTTCTTTTTGAAGCGAACAATAAAAATTAATCTTGGTCTTAATTTGAAGGACACATTTGTATCTATATATTGAGAAATTTTCAGAAATTCAATTCAAAAACATGACAAAAAAAATTTTTTATATATTTTGCATGTGAAAGCACCTAGATTTTTTTTTCTCAAAACTTGCCTATAATCTGATCCAAAAAGATCAAAAATCGATCAACTGGTTAGAAAGTTATGAATTTAAAAAAATAAAATACATTGAATAAAGCCGCTTTTTATAGGTGACCATATATATCGTTAATAGAGAGTTTCAATGTGAAAATTGAAATAAAAAAAGTTAGAGCGAAAAATATGTTTTTTCAATATAAATCGTTTTTTTTTAAAGATGGAGAAAAACTTTTGTCCACAAAGTTGCTTAAATTTAACGGAGCTAAAATACTGTAGAACATCTCGCAGCTGGTCCCGAGATACCAGGCTGGCCTAACAAGCTAGTCGTCGTAGGTTCGAGTCTCGACTCGGAAGAAGACTGTTAGTGTCAGTAGGATCGTAGCACAAGCCCCGCAATTGTCCTGCACACTAAACAATTGGCTGCGAAGTCTGTGTATACTTGATTTTATAGAAAATTTGGGAATAATGTTTTATAATTTTTAAGCGCTCTATCATACGTTACAACTTTGTAAAAGAAAGTTTTTCTCAAATCATCTCTCAAATATTGCTATCGAGCTCTAGATCCAAATTTCCCCTTAAACTCGGTTTCTGACCCATTGTGCAATGGCAATCGACTTTTGAAAATTTGTTTGGTGGCAAATCTCAAAAGTTTTGACTTCTCGAGTGGAATCTCCAGGCCAAATTCCAACTCAATCGTGCAGCAGCCTCTCTCCCAGAACCAGGTGTTGTTACAAAATTGCATTCCCACAGACAGACGGACATTCGATGCAACATTGCGTTGCATAGTCTGAATTAGTATGTATATTCACTGGAATAAGGAGCTGATACTAGACACCATGTTTCCTATAGGAAAAAAACTGCAGCACGACTGCGAAATAAGCAGGCAACAACAACAACAACAAAAAAAGAGCAGCGACGAAGTTTTCTTTCTTGATAATTATAGGTGACAGGGACAAAGCCAGGAATCAAATCGAAAATGAGAGTTGTTTCTCTTGTGTTAGGTTTTGAGTAGAATCTCTGATTTCAACATTTTCATGACTTACTGTTTGTGCATTTTTTCATCGGTAAAACAAAGTGAAACCTTATTGTGCCGTATCAAATAAATGTTGTAAAAACAAAAAAAAAACAAAGTGAAACCTTGGCCGCTTTGAGGCTTCACATCTCGAGTTCGATTGAGGTAAAATTGATCATGGGGACTCTTTTCGAGAAGACGAAATTTTTTAGCCCTATCACTAAACGAAATTCGAAGGTCTAAATTATCACATACATTCCATTAACATCCTAATAAGCAGTGTAGCACAACAATAATATTTAAAAATTAAATTTAAAGGCTCTCGGAGAGGGTTTGAACTGGAACTGAACTGATGGAGCTCTCAGCCACACAACTAAACAACACGTTGTATCGTGTGCAGCTTGAGCTTAAACGATCACACATTTCGTAGTTACTTTTATTTCAATCTACAGATCGATAACGGCGCCGGCTACGTCCTTACGGTCGGTTAGGGGAGAAAAAAAGGAAATGTTACAATCGTTGCTGCTAGAGACCAAGTGTACCTCTGCATCTCCAAGAAAGCTTATTTTGTCACCATGCTGATGGAATTTATACTTTTACCTCTTCCTCAACACGCTTGTATATAGATTCGACTGCTCTTCTCTACCGAGCCTCGTTTATAACCCTTCCATGTATCGGCAATTAAAACTGCCTGAAGAGCAATTCAAATTCATTTTACTGTGCGACTTTTTTCTGTACTTTTGGCGTGAGGGAAGGGTCAAGTAGGAGGATGGGAGGGAGCCTGAGAATAAACTCATGCGTAAAAATTCCTCTGACATCTAACGGTCTGAATTCTATTAAGATTCGAACTCATGACTCACATATCATGCTGTTGCGTGTTGCATATTGCAACTATGCGGTCAGAGGACAATGAAATTCTGTTCATGCTGTTGTTGACTGGCAAACAATTTTTTTTTCAAAAAACATAACTTTTTTTCCTGATTTCTCCACGATTGAATGGTTCTCATTTTTAGGTAATTTTTTGTAGTTTTTAAAAAAATAAATCAGATTTTTAAATGAATAAGGTTTTTTAGAGAATTAATGTTTAGTTTTTGTATTTTTTTTCTCCAAAATAAATTATTTTTAAGAGTGTATATTTTTTCGAGAAGACAAAATTAATATCTACAGCTTTGCCGAAGACGTCACACCGATCAAACAAAACGTTTTGGCTCTGAAAATATTTTTAATCATCCATATCTTCCCAAAATAGCATTTTGAATAGCTTCTCAAAAATGAGTCGTGCTTCAAAAAATTAAACCAATAGCACAAAATGGCATTTTTCGTCCATAGAAACATCTATTCAAAGTTTCAGCCAAATCAAAAATGGTCGATTAAATTGGTTGCTCTTTTTTTGTTAAATTTCTCAAGTGTAATTCATTTTCTGAAATGAATTCAGAAGTTTCATCAGAACATGCCGAGCTTTTGTTTGAAATCGGATGAGTTTTGTGTATACCGCTGTTTATGCACAGTATTATCTAGTTGTCTTGGAAATCAAACTACTGTGTATCTGTAGCGGATTTTGAGTACAGTTGTAATTTGATAAAAATCATTCACTAACGACTTCCAAATATGTGTAATAACCTGGAAAGAGGCCGTTCAACGTAACTGCGAATTTCAATGAGTTATCGCATAAATACATCAAGTATCATGATCAGAGCTCGTACGATATCTGCACTGAAATAACATCATCCTTCATATTGTCTGGGTTTTGTTTCAGCGGGATTTTAACCAATTCTTTTCGCTATGTTTTTTTTAGATTCATGTTGTATGTGGCTCCGCCTTTTTTTACGTTAGGTCATTCTCCCAGCTTTTAAAATTTTGCTCGCACATCGCGAAAATCAATTGTCACCAACTTAACAAAAGTTTTTGGAGAACGTTTGTCAACTGTCAGGAAGTAATGTTTGGACAAAATCGAAACCAGAAGGCCGGAAAAAACGACCCAAAAAATGGTCAGCAGTTACAAATGGAATCGCAACCTTTTCATCTGAGATATCGCAAGCAAGCTGAAAGTGTCGTCCACAACTGTGAATCGAGCTGAAAAACGAGCCGGACAAAAGCAGTACAAAAAAGTAGATAAGGACAATAAGCAAAACAAGTGGGCTAAACAACGATCGCGAAAACTGTACGCGAAGATGCTGACTTAGTTTGATTGCACTTTGCAGACTTTAAACTTGCTGAGAAATATCTCGTGGGGCAGGCCAAGTACGAATTGAATTTGACAAAGGAACATAATTTGATTTTTTTTTGAGAAAAGACCGATTTAGACACATTTTTGTTTGACCATTTTTTGCTGTACCACCGTTTATTATGTTGTTGCGTGTTGCATATTGCACCTGTGCGGCTGAAGGACAAAATTCTGTTTGTTTTGGATGGCTGATAGCAGGAGATGCCGCATTCTCAGCCACAGGCTCGGCAGTTTGGAAGACAAATTGAAGACATTTTATATGCTCGTCACCTTCCAGCGGAGCATGAATCTTTATCTTCCTTCTAAATGTCTTAAGGAACGAAAGCTTCACATATCTAGCCCTGATATAACTACAGAATGAAATGGGACACCAAATCATGCGAAAAGGTAAAGGTTTAATATTACTCCCTTGAGGTACCCCTAATAGAGCCGTTAGAATTTGAAACAAAATATGCTCCGTGTTTTCAAGATTACACCAAGGAAAATCTGTAAGAACCATTGATCTTTCGAATCAATGGTTCATTCTTTTGAACTCTCCAACGTTCTTCAAAAAACGCAGTATTCGACATTGCCCATGTATACAAGATTTATAGTTAAACTGAATGATGAACTTGAAGAACATAGCCATCCCGCAATTTTGAACATACCAATATCAACGAACGATCGCCATCTGCCGTTGTCTCTTGATACAGAATACAATACATTTGAGCATGGCAACAGGTAACATATCGAATTTTACTGAGAAATAACTTTAGTCAACTCTGAATAACGAAACAGTGAAACCAAACGCCACAGGCGTCATTCCTGCCTTGGTATCTGGACGGTGCAGAATGCAAAGACATTCGCCGAGGGATTCAATTCTTTTCCGGGTTACCCGGAGTGGCGAGACAAGTGCGAGTGAGTACTCTGGCAAGTAGCCAGAATGAAAATTCCGTTAAAACCATCAGTGTCGGCGTACGACTGCGACTACGGCGGCGTTTGGCAGCTTTAATTTAGTGACCACCGCCGACCACAACTCGCATGTTCGGCATTCATCACGGTTTGCTCTTTCCCGGTCCCCCGCCAGACGTGCGGATCTGGATCAAACCAAAGATGACGAAGACGACGGTTTTGGAGAAGTTTATACATAAATTTATAAATAAATTTTTAGTGTGAATTTAGCTGACTCTGCCGAAAGGCGGAGTCGGTTACGTTAGTCTTCCCGTCATCGTTCGATAGTATTTTTACTGCAGTACAAGTGGCAGAGCTTGGTTGTGTTCCTGGTAAGCCAACAATAAAAATTCTTGACTTTGGCGGTCATCAGGTGATTGCATCCAATATAACCGTCTGCGCGACCGCTATTTATCAAGACTGGCCTTCAACCGTGGACGGGGAAAACCTTTGAGAAACACAACAGTTACAATCCTGTTAGAATTCTGAACAGATCTGCTAATAAGGCTTCACCTTGTTCCGATACTTCTGGCAGCTTATCTAACGGAGCGTACATCACACACATCCATCAGATTTATTACATCGAAAAACCCCGGCAGTAATCTATGGAATTCATGCGCAATGTTCTGCATCGATTAGATAGTCTAAAAATACAAATCCGCCAAAACGCACACGGCCCAAGTTAGTTAATTTTCCAAGGCTACAAAGTCGAGTAGCGTCGACCGATAAATTACCAACGGACAGATTTTATAAGTAACGCGTTCTGGTGGCGTTCAAGGCGTATGGGTTGATATATATTTGATGCTCAACCAGCGTCTAAACCTAGCAACATTGTTGCGCACACGAAGCTCTAAAATTTATGTTACTGCAGTATTTTGGTTAGCTTCAAAAACAAAATTCAAGAGAAGCGAATCACAGCCTAAACAACCGAACATAAGTTCGACATACGACACGCAGTTTCGTGGGTTGGAATTTCTGCGAAATGGTTTTAAAAACCGAGGTGAAACAAATTTGCAATTAATTTGCTACCCCCAGCATCATCGTCGTCATCTTCCGGCCCAGGCACCTAATTCACTCGGTACGGAACGGGAGCGACGCGGCCGTCTGTGCGTTGGCGCGCCCGCCACACAATGCGAGAGCGCTCTATTTAATTTGGCGGGAAAGTGAAAACTTTCGATAATCACAAGCGAACTCGACGACGACGACGCCACATGGAGACGGCAGGTCTGTTTTTAATCTTTTTATTTTTTTTTCTCTTCAAGGACGACTTGATCGCAATGCCGGTGGCGAGATTGTGATGCCGATTGAAATATCTCCCACCCAGTAAACAAAGCGCACACACAGAGCAGTGGGAAAAAGGATGGCGGCGCGGTTTAAAAATAATCTAAAACAAGACCAGTCGCTGGTTTATTTTTGCAACATGATCGACGGTAATAAGTCGACGCAGCCAGGAAGTAATCGTCAACCGTCTGCTGGTCCGATGAAGTGGGCGTTGGGTTTTAGAGTTTTAGTGTCTGATAAAATTCTTTCGGCTGATGCAGTGAGATACTTTTAATTTTGAAATGAAAGGGTTGGATTTATTCTTTTATTTCTTGACGGCTCTCTGTAGTTTCTTATTGACATGACTCATGGTATTGGTTGAAGATGTATAAGTTTGAGCTTGAACTTAAACGAACATTCATTTCGTAGGTGCTACTTCGTAATGGAGACTGAAAAATACCGTGTGATGGCTAATTTGGGATTAATTCACCATCCTTCAATGTACAACAATTCAGTAGCTTCCGTTATTGTATACATCGATACCGACGCCGGCTACATCCCGGTCGCTTAGGTAAAGAAGGAAACCAGAGGTCAAGTTTACCTCTGCATCTCTTACGACTGTAACGAAAAGGAAGGTTACTTTGTCACCGTGGTAAAGGATGCATTTTCATACTTTTACTCCCGCCTCTTCACGCTTATGTATAGACTCTATCGCTCTTCTTTACCGTACCTTGTTAATTATTCAACTGTGTGTGATTTTTTTCTACGATTAAGCGTGAGGGAAGGGTCAAGTAGGGGGATGGAAAAGAGTCTGAGAATAAACCCATGCGTTAAAGTCCCTCTGACACTGTTCTACTAAGATTCGAACTCATGAATCATAATCGCATATTAAAGTGGACTCTGTAACCTTGAGACTACGAGCTCCCATATGATACTGGTTATAGATTATTAAGCTCTAAAACACCTGTAAGACAATAACAACTCCTGGTGGCTGTACATAAAGCAAAGCCTTGGTGCTACATTCCGATTCGGAACTCGACCTTCGGTTTATTATACACAGACTTCGCAGCCAACTGTTTGATGTAGGGGAAAGTAGGTAAAGACGGACACTGCGGGTGAGATGGACACTTTTAATATTTCACAAACTAGAATGTATTATGATAGTTGAGTGATGCGAATACCTTCTTTATAGTGTGTCAATGCTTTTGAGTTGCATTATCGGTTTTTAGCAAGCAAACTGTCAAATTTGTAAGTAAAACAAAGAATATTTTCGTGAACGCCTAATTTGATGTAATTTTTATTTCACGGAAAATAGTGAAAAAATCGTGAAACTTACGTGTTTTCATTTGTTCACAATAGTTTAGTGATTAATTAGTCTTTCCTCGGTTTTCTAGTGAAAATCCAGCAGATTTTCGATGTTCCGATGAAGAGCTACGATCGTTTGAAAAATTTACAACCAGGTCGGGCAAGACGGACACACTAAGGTAGGGAAAGATAGACACACGGATTTTCCAAGAATTTTCACATGTAGCATCTGTTGTGTACTACAGATGTTCACAAAGTACACCCGCGAGAGAAACCAGCAGATATTAATCACTTAGCAGTTAGAACAGGCCATATAGGCGGAGAATTTTCGCCTTCATCGAAACCCATCCTCTCAAACTGTTCACGTGATGTATAGATGGACTCTAATAACGTAGAGTAATGTACACGCAAAAGTTTTCCTTGTTACTTTAAAAGTAACAACAAAAAATTCTACTTTTTGTAATAATTTTATTACTTAAAAAGTAATAAAATTCATTTCCAGTCAAATAACGACACACACTGTCAAATATTTTGCATATCTTACGAGATCTTGTCTATCCAATAATGGTCGTAACAACTACATTGACCAAAAATTCGTTATCATATAAAAGATAATTTGCTTTACACACACCAGCAACTAGTGAAAATTTACTTTTACGATTTACCCAGAATTCCAAAACCTCTGTTAAAGCAGGATAACTATGGGATTCTATGGGATACACAATTTGTTTTAAAAAATCTAGTATACGGTGCAAATTATAATGTTAACAGTCACCAACTGAGTGATTCAAGTCGTTCATATTCAGCCTCTCAATTATAATAACCCCTTTTTTCAACACCTAATAGTATGGTTTTTGAATGACACCTTAGATGACTAGTTGCTGTTTCTTCCTTCTCCAATTCATCCGGTGTACGTGTGTTAATTTGTTCATTGTACACATATGGGAAAAAGAAAACAATGTGTCAAGAGCTGCCAGGTACATTTCTTCTCCACCATACATGTTGATGATTTCCAAACCTTTATATGCAATATGCCTTTGGGAATAATATCATGATCGGTAAACACAATGTGTTGAAGGAAAACACAAACATTTGCGTTCTCGCAAGCGGATACAAGCGATGTTGAAAATTGCATGAAAACCAAACGAAGAAGAAATCTTATATTCGCTGTCAATGATTTTGCAATCATCTCCTGCAACTCTGATCGCAGTGTATCAGCTTTTCTTTTCAAGTTAGAAACAGTGATCTGAACATGCGAATCAAAAAGTGGCCGGTTCACAATTAAATGTTTAATACGGAAAACTATCTAGGTAAGGGTTGGTTCTTTTTCCAGAGTTATTGTTGGTGTTCAAGGAAATAGAAATGACTGCCACAAACACATTTCAGTGCGGTTTCAGTGACCTACAGAGCTTCCGTTTGTGATTTGTGTTTACGGAAACCTCAAAAAATAACACAGCGATACTTTTCGTTCAACAGATAATTGTGACGATTATGGCAGACACAGCAGCTCGCGACTTCCTGAAGTCCCATGGCTTAGAACGAATTGAACCCCACCTTGAAAAAGCAGGAGTCAAATTCGACGACTTCTGGTACTTTAAAGAAAATATAGGAGAACTCCAGAATATAATGCCAAACTTGCGAGATCGTATGGATTTTTTACGATCGTTAAAATTAATTGTGGCAAACAAGGCATGCCAAGTAAACTTACCAGCACCAGTATGCGCACATGAAATAAGTATGCATAATAAAAAATTTACTCATTTTAGTTCTATGGAGAGATTCATATAGGATTACGATTTATTAAAACATGCTAGTACTTTCCTGGTATTCTTGCAATTCTGTTCCAAGGTCTGTATGTAATATTATGCATAAAACGTTTGAATTCGAAAGGCAAATCGTTCAAAATGATTTGTATTCTCGGGATGAGAACATTCTCGCCCTTGATTTTGCCTTCGACAGAGGCGCCGAGTCTTTAATTTCGACTTTTTAGAACTGCGAAACACTTTCCTTCAAAAACTCACCGTTCATGAATAACTCATAGGGTGTTGCCTAGAAAAAACCTGAAATTATCAGGAAAAATAAAAATATGTTTTTCTAATATTCAATTTATTTATGTTTTTTCCGTAAATTTTTTATCTTGTTAAACGGCGAATATTTTCATTAGAAAAAAAATATTGTTTACAACGTAGACATTTTACCGATCAAACAAATCGTTCTGGCTTCAAAAATATTTTTAATCAATATCATTTTTATATAAACCTCTCTCAAAACTAAATCATGATTAAAAAAAAATACTTATAGCACAAAATGATATCTATAGCCCATAGGAACATCTGAGTAAAGTTTCAATCCGATCATAAATAATCTATTTAGTTGCTTTTTTGGAAATTGTTCAGTATTTAAAGCCTGTCATAATTATAGCTTATTCTTTTAGAGTACTCCATATTTCTCGCGTTGTACGCATTGCCATTAATAATTCGTTAATACTTCATAAAAAGAGGAGGTAGAAAACGCACAAAACCGTCCTTATTGCAAAGCAGACAAGC
Organism: Wyeomyia smithii; assembly: GCF_029784165.1. NCBI lineage: Eukaryota > Metazoa > Arthropoda > Insecta > Diptera > Culicidae > Wyeomyia > Wyeomyia smithii. The sequence continues at coordinate 52,062,619 of NC_073694.1, forward strand.
GTTCATTTGTGTACTGGCGGTAAATAAATTTATACGTTACATACATTAATGTCTGTTGATTTTCAACAACACTACTTGTAGACAGAGGCCACTTTAGAGGAAACCATCGCGTCTCGACAACTGGAAGCTCGGAACTTGGGGAAAAATGTACAGCCATTCATAGTGGCTTTTGGTTCTATTGCAAACATCAACAACAAATTCTTCGTAATCTTGGACAACATTAAGTTCCCTTGTAGCAGCATTGTATCGGCTTTGGACCTCTTGTTTAAACTACACACTGTTTTCCATTTGCGATACGCGGAAGAATGCGAAAACGTTCTAAAGTTTATTCAGTTTTACTTTTATAAAATATCATTCTCTGGAGATCGTCTGGACTCCTCAACAACTGCATTCATAGCTGACTTAGATCGCTGTTAGCGTTTGTTATATGTTGTTTAGTTTTATGTTGTTTAAGCTGTTTATTGTTATAAATGAAATAAATAGATGATTTTTCGATACACCATAAGCCAAGGTTGCGTCGCGTGCCGATAGCTCGCTCCTCAAGGACAATAATATTTTCTATTAAGCTTTCTTCATATGACGATTTAAAAATACATGAAGGCACGTAAGGTAATAAATTTCACGAGACTGAGGAATGGAAAAGCAACATCTATGGTCAAGGTGGCATATTAAATTTAAGGGTGTTTTTTCGATTGCTGTTACGTTTTGCCGATAGCTCGCTTCACACGCACAATTTTGGGAAACGTTGAATGACAAACTTGTAGTTAATAAGTAGTACTACAAGTTTGTGTTTATTATGATATTCAACGTGAATACTGGCTGAATATCGCACTGAATGTGGGCTCTCACACTTCAGGCATGAGAGTAAGAGTACTGTTGGATAAACTTATAGTATTACTTGGGAACTATTAGTTTGTCATAGATCGTTTCTCAAAATTGTGCGTGTAATGCAGGCTATCGGCAAAACGAAACGGCAATCGAAAAAACACCCTCAAATTGAATATACCACTCTGACCTCAAGTGTTGCTTTTCCATTCCTCAATGTTGTGAAATTTATTACTTTATGTGCCTTCATATGCTTTCGAATCTTCATATGAAGAAAGCATAATAGAAAATATTTCTTTAGTTTAAAAATGTCACGTTGTTGATATATTTGATCACATCGTTTTAAAATTATAAAACGCACGTGAAAAATAAAACACAGCCGAATACAGCCTTTCAAGCGAATGAATATTCTGAAATTAGATGCTAGTACGTTACCGGAAAGATTTTGCATATGTGTGAGTGAAGGGGGCTAAAATGAACCTGTACATTGCACCAATACAAATGCAACGAGTGAAGTTCCACTAACACGTGCGTTGCGGCTTTTTGTTGTGTTTTTCCTGCAGAAACGCATACAAGCGTGTAGATTTATTACTTATTGTGTATTCCCCTTTGTTTCTAATGTATGATCTTAAGACACCTAAAGTAATAAAATATTCTTCAAAAGTAATAAAATCTTCCCCCTTTGTTTTGGGTGTATGGCCAGCACTTAACACATAAATCAAGAGAATACTTAACGTACTACATCTTTTTTGTGAGTGTCCACCTTTACCTTCGTAGTGTCCATCTTACCCACCCCAAGTGTCCGTCTTTCCCAACCATGTCAAAAAACAGCAATTTGTAGTCTTAGTTTTGAAGACCCAAAACACATAAAACTAGGAGGAAGTTCACTTATACCAAAAATGATTATGAAAACAAATGACCTTAAGTTGCAATTTGTATGACTACTGCGATCTAAATAGCAATGCCTAAGTAATTATTTAGATTAAACCTTAGGGTGTCCGTCTTTACCTACTTTCCCCTACAGGACAACTGCGGGGCTAGCGCTACGATCCTACTGACACTAACAGTCTCTCCAGAGCCGAGACTCGAACCTACGACGACTGGTTTGTTGGGCCAGCATCGTACCTCGAGACCAGCTGGGAGTGCACGGTGGTTGTACATAACCATCATAATATCCACTAAAAAATGCATGAAAACATGTTAAATATATTAAAAAAAAATGAAACAAAACACAAAAATGACAATGAATAAAGACTAGAATGCCACGAATTATGCAAAATATGCGTGTGAACTTCAAATGATAAAATTGTGGTGTAAAATATAAATTGAAAATTGCCGCCGGAAATGTTATCAAATGAAGACAATCAACAATGTGCGGAAATAATGTCAAATATGGAGGGTTTAGCGGACACTTGACCAAATGTTGGCAGCACCCTCTCAAAATTCAATGGAATTTTGTGGCTGTAGAGGCCTTGGGCTGTAGAGGAAATTGGGCTTTGAAAAGGGTTGAAGTTTTTTTTTCAAATCGATATATCTGATAATATTGGCAAAAGATAGAGGAAAGTTGTTAACGAACGACTTTTAGTAAAGTGTCTGAACTTTTTTGAAAAAATGTTGACGAAATTGGATTTGAGATCTTACACTGCAAAAAAAAACAAAAGGTCAGTTTTTTTTTTCAAAATAAGTTTTTAAGATAGAAGGTTTAATTGTTCAAAATACTTCTGAAAGAATCAAAGTGTGGGCACTCTTGAGAAAAAAAAAGGTTTTTCTAAGAAAAACTTTTGTGTGTGCTCCTGAAGTGCGGGAGTTAAAGAAAAGTTGCCAAAGGATAACTTCTAGGGAATTGTCTACACTTTCAATTAAAAATATTGCAAAATTAAATTAAAATAAAAAAAAATTAAATTAATAAACGTTAAGACACGTTTCTACAAGTCATTGCTTGACTTCTTTTCTCTATCTCTTGTCATTATTCAGATGTATCGATTTAAAAGAAAACTTCAGCCCTTTTCAAATGTTAGTACAATTAAATTTTAAAAAACAATTTTCGGTAATAAAAATGAAACAAAACAAGAAAATAACAAAAATGAAAACTAGGCACAAATTAGAAAAATAAAATAAAATGATAGAAATCACAATAATGAAAATTCAATCACAATAATGAAAATTCATACAAAAATATGTTACAAATTTATTAAGAAAGTGCAAGAAAAATTCGATACTTTTTAGGACACATAAATTTACAACACATTTTTGTATGTATTTTTATTATTTGAGTCTAAATCACTTTTCTCTTTTTTTATTCATTCTGATAAAATTGAACAAGGAATGTATATAATGTAAAGTCGAAAATAGGCAAAAAATTGATTAAAAACGACAGGATCAAAATTGTCGTAAAAAGTTCCAGAAGAGTGTTAAAAACCTACGAAAATTTTGTCAAAAATATGTTAGAAAGTGGTAAGTTTTTAAGTTTTAGGTAACAAAACGTTACCTAAATTAAGAATTAGTTGAAATATGAGCAAAATATGAATGAGAAATGTGTTGAAGATTGATTAAAACATTCGTCAAAACTGAGCCAAAATATGTTCGAAAACGTCACCACAACAAAACAAAAAAAAAGTATTAAAGAAACGAGAAAAATAAATCCAAAGAGCTTGAAATAAGTCTAATATGTCTTAAAAATCGATAAAAAATGTGTGTAAATTCTGTCAAATATCGGTTTAAAATGTGTCGAAAATAGTAATGAAAAAGGGTACAGAGCGTGTCAAGAAACGGCAGAACGTGTCGGAAAAGTGTCTGAACGTATTAATATTTTGAAGACGAATACAGGCTTGTTACTCCCTTATCAAAGGGAGTTGAAATTCACCGCTCACATCTTCTTCGGCACGAAGCAATTATTTGCACCACACTTTTTTCTTCTGCTTTGTACTGTGCTTCTACCGCTCGCTGAAAAAATTAACACACTTGCTGCTTACACCCGTCGCGGAGCGACACAAGAGGGGTAAATCACTGTAGTGAGAATACACAGAAGTACACTACAGTGTGCACTGCTGACATAATACAACAGAGATAACTTCAGTTTCCTCGTGGTGCTTGGTTTTTTTTTTTTCAGTTTCGAGATGCAAAGCAAACGCAATCTACTTTCCTACCCAGATTCTTCCCTTATTTGATATACGCTCAAGAAATTCACTGTAAAAGCACTATAGTGAACTCTATTGTGTAGTTATGTATGCGTAATGTCTTTTCGTGAGAGAAAGCTCACCTCAATTTATATCTCTTAGGCGACATCCATCAATAACGTAATGCAAAAAACCCAATTTTTGGACCCCCACCCCCCCATATGTAACGAAAGGTAACGCCAACGCCAACTTTCTCATGGAAATTATGTAACGCTGTAAGAGAATTTGCTTAATAAAACTGCTCTCTTATGAAGTCTCTCCAGAAATTTTTTGTTACGTAACGCTGATCTTACCTCCCTTCTCCCCTATGTAACAAATAGTAACGCTTAAGGATACCCCCCTCCCTCCTATGAGCGTTATGTAATTTCTGGATGCCGCCTTGAGAGAGATATTTCAGGGTTTTTTTTTTCTGTGTGGACTCATCACTACGACCAGAGCTTAGATTTATTGTGATACTGCCCAGGTGTTTTTTGTACTCCGCACTTTATATTAATAGGAGTAACACTATTGAAATAAGTGATACGCTTATCATTCATATCAGTGATTGTGTGTAATTACCTTTCCGTTTCAAGCTTACTTCTCTACTATACCAAGCCTCTGTCTATCCTAACAATATCGCCTAGTTACAATTCCCTTGAGAGAACTTTCATATGTTACTCACACCAGTTTTATAATAATAGGGACTTATTTTTGTTAGAAGGAGAGTCAACAGGGGTACTGTAGAATCCAGATTGAAGGAAGGGTACATGGTGGGGAGCCTGAGAATAAACCCATGCTTAAAGTCCTTTGACAACCAAATGGCCTGATTCTACTAAGATTCGAACCAAAGACCACCCGCTTACCAGAGCGGACTCTGTAACCTTGCGGCTACGGAGCTTCACCGCGGTGTTTTTGGAAGCTTCTTAGATACACACGATTCGCTGCTATCCTCAAGCACGTGCGTCGATTTGCTCACCAGTGTGAGAGCAGTTGTTTCCGCAGTGAAGAATATTCTCTTACACGCTAGTGATTCTCTGAGGAGAAACGACAAACATGGACACAAATAACAAAATATGTTAAAAACAAAGGGTGAAAAAGGTGAAAACGTATTGTCAAAAATGTGCCTGAAACGCAACAAAAAGTTTTGGAAAAAAAACCTGACTAAAAACAGGTTAAAAAATTAAGCAATAAATATAAAAGTTTATTACACTTGATTAAATAAAACATGTGTCGATACTAAACCCAAAAAGTGTCAAAAATGTTACCATAATAAAACACGAAGGTGTCCAAAAATAGATTACAATGGCTAGATTAAGTCAAAAATGGGTAAAATAGGTTGGAAATGGACAAAAGAAGTGCAAAAAAAAAAAAAAATACAGATAAAAATCATTCAGAAAAAAAAGTATTACAAATTGGTTGAAAATGTGTCAAAAATAGGTCGAGAATGAAAATGGTCGTGTCTGAGAATTTTTTAAAACAACGATAAAAAAATTTCAAAAACTGGTAACAACCGAGTGGTAAAAAGTGGAAAGGAATGAGTCAAAATTTGGTCCAAAATGCAATCAAAATGAGTTAGGAAGCAGTCAAAAACAATTTTAGTGACAAGAAAATGGGTAAACAAAATTTTCCAAAGCAGATGGAAAACAAGCGAAACATGATTAAAAATGTGTAAAATATGTACAACAGTAATAATAAAGAAATAATTTTAAAATGGGCCAAAATGAGTCACTGAAGAGTTAGAATTAATTAAAATGAAATTAAAAAAGGCTCACAGATGAGTCAAACGATGTCAAATTTGAATCAAATCTAGAAAATAGTTATTTATATATTTATTTTTTTAAATTTATTTATTTTATCTAATGTATTAGTCTCCATGAAAGTTAGTTAGTTAGTCAGTAGAAAAAAAATAACTGTAAAAGATGCAAAAAAAAAACTCAGAACTGGTCAAAAATATTGAAATTATCCAAAATGCCTAAGTTGGGGAAAATAATAAATATGACGAAAATGACAAATATATTCACGTGGTCGTTCATAGCACTGCCACAGCCGATTTGGCAAAAATTGGAATAATTTTCAAGGGGTTTTACTTAGTTATTGTAAGTTTCGCTAAAGAGACCCCCCACCCCGCTGTGGGAAAACGCTGCTTCATACGTACCAATGCCTTCATGTATCAAATCATGTCAGGTAGATGAAATATGGTATGTAGAAATGAATTTTGAAGTTTCCAGATTATTTCAGTACAAAATCACAAAACTACGTATTTTCATAGAAATTCCAATAACATAATCATCATTCAAGTTTTTAGCTCTGCATTTTTAGAATAAGGCCTCCTGAATCCATACGCGATGAAATATTTATTTCAGCATGCACAGATTTTGAGAAAACCTAATTGAAATTCATCAAAGTACGTATTTTCATGGAAAACTTGATTTCTCAGTCTTCACGGTAGATTTCTACTTAGGTCTTCGATTTCAAGCTCTACAATATTAGAGTAAAACCTTCTGATTCCAAAGATATTGAAAGATTTATTCTAGCATTCACAGATTTTTTTTATCAAGATAGGATGTGATAAAAATGTCCGAGATAAGTTTAATAAAAAGTTTCAAACAAATGTGACCCTCCCTGAGAAGAAGTTGTTAAAAGTATATTATGTTGCAGAAACTTGCATTGTTAATAAAAAAGCGAATTTTTTTTTGTTAATTTCACCAGAAATCTACGAACATCGAACATTTCTTTGAATCTCATCCATTTGTTTTTTTTCACAGACTATTGCTTAATTTTATCTTTCTTTCTTCTCTTAGCAAAGCACTCTTATCTGATTTATTTTTCAAAGCTCCCCTCACAAACGCAAATTCAATTCACTCGAATGCAGACATCCCACTGCCGTTGCGCCGCACATCAATTCAAGGTCATCACCCGTATTGCGTTTTCGGCCAATTGCCCGCGCAATTCCCTGTGTGGAAGCTTTTTCGGTAAACAAGAGAGTACGATTGCTAGTAAAATTCCGTCAACACCGCTGCTTGCTTACTTACACAGTCAGCCCCCGCGTATCGGAGGAATGCTTACTCACCTCCACCACCAATCTTCGTTGAAGGTAAAAACGCGCAAAACAACAAACGATTAAGACCTTTTACTAGCTCTATAGTTATCTGCCATTAAAGAACACCCGAAACAAAACAAAAACAATCGCACATCATCATCATCATATGGTATTGAAGGCCGTGGGCGATAAGTTTATCTAGCAACAATTACACAAGTGGTGAAATTACTCACACTACTGCCAAACTGAAACGCCACTGGTTATACTCCTATTTACTTCTACCCGAAACGCGTGTAATGGTGCAACAAACTTGAATGTTGACCGTTACTAGCAAAGATTTCGAACTATTTAAATCATTCGAAAGGGCACAAACTATTTATAAACTGGCGAGAATCTCGTGAGCAGAATGCCTGTCATTTGAAATTACTGCCAGCGGATGCCAACACTAGCACACAAGTCCGCAGTGTTTTTTCGAGCACACCGTTTGATTACAGGTGGAGCAGACTACAGTACAGTGTAACAACCCATTGTTTACATCTCCAGTCAGTCGGCGGCATGCGATGCCGGCATGCTGGGAATGTTTTTCGGGGCTGATCTCATTTGTTTACTGTTCCGCTGAAAGTCAAGGAAGCGAATGAAAGGCGATAATAACGATTTACCGAATAATCGATATAAACACATTGGAACGGGAAGACACGAGCGAAAAAGTAGGTCATCTAGGCGTAATCTGCGGGATTTAGATTGTTGGCAGTTTCGGTGGAAGATTTTGATTTAGTTTATATCCAGCCGCAGTGGCGATAATGCAAAATTTATGCTTCTAGACCGTATGCGTAGTCTCTAATGTGCGATTGTTTACGCCATATGCATTGAACCGATAATGTTCTCTAGTTATTGAATGGACTGCTAAAGATATTCGAATGTTTAGGCTTACGATTAATTTTTTTGGCAGTAATTTCACCTGCAGAAGTTTCTCAATTACGATGTGTACAATACCTAAAAAAAATAACGTTTAGTCATACCTCTCCACGCGTTGAATACTCTTATCACGATTTTACGAGCGTTTCAAGGTTAACATATAAATCCCCTTGTACAGTGGTTAAACATATTTATCAAGATGGGAAAAAATCATTACGTCTGAAAATTGAATGATGATTATTTTAATAAAAATAACTGTCAACTAAAAAGCTGTTCGAGTTCAGCTTACAAGAAACTGGTCTTTTTTCTTTTTAATATGTCAGGAACTGTGGATTTTAATAAATAGCAAACAAGCAAGGAAACTCAAAATTGATTGGATGAAGTTTAAGGAAATGTAAAATTGAGTTTATCCGCTTTCCAGTCATCTGCTTATCAAAACGAAAATTTATTTTCTATTTCCGACGTTTCGATTTAATATAAAATCTTTTTCAAGGATTCTACAAATATACAAGTTGTTACAAAAATTCAATAATCAGAAAACAGTCACTTACAGAAAGGATATCGTTTTTTGTCTAATAGCTTTATGTTTTGAGCATCAACGGTCAAAGATTTAATTGTGGCTAGCATTCGTTTACTGTAACCGGGTTGTGAGGACAAAAAATTATAATTATAGGGCAATTTTTTTTTTTTTTTTAAGTATTACCGTTTTTGCATTTGAAATAAAATAAACTTGAACTGAAAAAATATATCACTCTAAGCTGAATTCGTAGTAGCACTTCTCACTGCGTATAACTGTATATTCAAATTGTTAAATTCTAGTTCGGTGAGCTGGTTTGGTGAGATGAACTGTGTGAAAACCACAGTATACTGATGTGGATTATAATTCTGATCTATTGCCTATTTTGGTCTTTAGTGTGTGTAATATCCCTGCGTAAGTCGAACTAAGACAATCGACATCAGTGCGTTTGTTTACGGTATGCATGATGGTATTCATGATGTGACAAACTTCGAGAATAGGAAGTGCAGACGGTCGGCGATAATGGTCCAGAATTATTGTTTTTTTCAGGTTGAACCGGTGATTGCTGTCTATGCTGTGTTGAAGAAGTGCTGTTTTCTCCTTCAGGTGTGCTATTTCGTGAGTGTTGGTGTCTCTAGTGTGTTCCTGGTTTAGGAGTTGTTCCAGTTTGTTAATGTTCGAACGGTGGTTGCTAAGCCTTTTCTTGAGCTGTGTTGTCGTTAGCCCTACATAAGAGGCCACAAAATTAGCAGCTGAAAACCAATACAACGTGATTTATCGTATTCCGTGTGGCAATTGTGAGGCTCCTTGAAAAAGATTTCATATTAAATCGAAACGTCGGAAATAGAAAATAAATTTTTGTTTTGATAAGCAGATGACTGGAAAGCCGATATACTCAATTTTACTAAAGCAATTATCAGTCGTAAGTTGTTGAATCTCGTTTGAGGAAATGTATGAAAATTAATCATTTTTGTTAAGACAGAAATTTCTCACATGCATACATCGATCGCACTGAAAAAGTTTGTGCTCACAGGAGTATAGCTTGCGAGATTCTGCTTTTTCGGTAGTCTCTGTATAGTCCATTAAATCGATTGTTCTATCATCTTATTTGCTCTATAAAATTAGTCCACAGAGGTTTAATGGTTTCTTTCAATGAAAACTGCTAAAATTCGGATTGCTAATCAAATGCTTTTATATATCTTAAGATAATATTTTACTCGGTAATTGACCGTAGAAAAAAATGTTGTAAAAATTTTAATTATTCTCACCCCTTTTATAGCAATAAAATACAGGTCGTTTCCTCTACAGTTTCAAAGCGGTTTTCCTAATTAAAACAGACAGGAATCCACTTAAATTAGCAGGTCCTTAATGAGGAATGCTTACAGGTGCATCGAAACGAATCTCCGGCCACGCAATCGTTACGGATAAAAAACATTAGAAATTCTTTTAATAGAAGATCCACCAGGCAATTGTCCTTCGACATCGCGGACTGCGGCACCGGAACTGCTGCCCGACGAGCAAACCGGTGCGTGCATTCGTAATTTCATTTTTCAATTTATTAGCCGAATCCCGGAGCGCAGAAACGGATAATTAGAAGAAATAAACAAGCCCATTAACACACGGTACGATTCGAAGCCCTTAGCTTGCTACCTGTGTCGATCGCTCTTCACAGGTAACGACTCTGAGATCCCATAAAGATAGACTAGCCACGGATGTGGATTAGACCGTCGCTGTGGTTGCCAGCGCAGGCCCTAAGATGCAATTGGTCACGGTTTGCTGTTCATACTTGTCAGGCACGTATGAATTATGACACATTATTACCACGCCGTGCAGGTTTTATTGACCCGGAAAAAATTAATTCTACAATATTAATTGAAGTTCAAACCTGCGGCACATTATGTTCTGAATTACTAAATTATCTCTCATTCTCGAATGTTTTAATAACGTTTTAATAATGAAGATCATTATTTCCTCTAACAGTAGGTTATCATCGTTTCTTGGCAGTCGGAAATTATTTAGACTTCTGTAACCGCGGCGCGACAAACCCGATAACGACCGACCATCAGCGTCCTTATCGGTCCGTTTCGCGAATTACCCGACAAACCCCCGTCGTGTCGTAATTCCATGACGACAAAGGCACAGGTAAATTCACTGCTGTGCCATTGCAAAATGTTTGTGGCTAATCACAATATGTTGACATTTCCGCAATTTTCTGCGAAGGCCAGTTCGACTTGTTGCGTTAATCGATATGCAGAGCATCCAGCGTAGCGCAGAAAGTTCCCTGAAATCCAATCTAGATTTTTACGGCCGGGTTTCTAAAAAGCCAAATATTTACAAGTGGCTGCATAGGAAAGCGTTTTGCGCCACAAGCTAAGCGTTGATTAAACATTCCTATTTGCGTTTGGTGGATCCTTGTGTGCTCTGCAACCAAGTTCGGATTGACGTTTCAAGTTTGAACAGTTGCGTTGCAATATTTATGCTGTTGCGTACCGAAGTACACTTTGAGGAAAAAGAAAAAAACGAATACCTCTGATTACTCTGTAAGTTCAAGGTGCACAACTTTCGCAAGTTCGAGTGCGCTGCGATCACTCAAACCAACTGGATCGAAAATTTCACTGATAAGAGCGACGAACGAATGATTTTTTACTAATCTAACTGAGTTGAATTCGAGAAGTGTACGATTTTTTTTTTTTTAAAGGGGGGATTTGTTAGTAGCTTAAGTATTTATGATAAATATTAGTAAATAATGAGTATGTGTGTCCAATCACAAATGGTGACTTCTCAACACTGTTAGAAATTTGTAATTTTAATTGTTAGGATTTGTTTGCTTTCGCAATTAGGACTTATCATTCGTAGGGATTTAAACCTACTTGTCAGAATAGGGGAAGTAAACTTACAACTAACTTAATTGCTAACTTATTGGCTATAAAGAGAGCTTATCGTAGCAATTAAGGATTGCAACGATTTTTGTCGAAAATTATTAATAATTTTATTTGACATAGCTTCTAATGGTTCAACACCAGTAAGTCTATGTAATTCGAGTGTACCAAACCAAGGAGGACGCTTCAAAATCATTTTCAGAATTTTATTCTGAATCCTTTGGAGCGTTTTCTTCCTTGTTGAACAGCAACTTGACCAGATCGGTACAGCATAAAGCATTGCTGGTCTGAAAATTTGTTTGTAAATCAAAAGTTTGTTCTTTAAACAAAGTTCAGAATTCCTGTTAATGAGAGGATATAAACATCTCATATATTTGATGCACTTGGCTTGTATACTCTCAATGTGCTCTTTGAAAATAAGTTTCTTATCATAAATTAGTCCCAAGTACTTCACCTTGTCGGACCAACTTAAAATAACCCCATTCATCTTGACAACGTGATTATTGTTTGGCTTGAGGAAAGAAGCCCTAGGCTTATGCGGAAAAATTATCATTTGAGTTTTAGAAGCATTGGGAGAGATTTTCAACTTTTGCAAGTAGGAAGAAAAAATATCTAAACTTTTCTGCAATCGACTGCATATGACACGAAGGCTTTTTCCTTTTACGAAAATGCTTGTGTCATCGCAGAACAATGACTTTGTGCATCCTGGAGGAAAATCAGGAAGATCTGAAGTGAATATGTTGTACAGGACAGGACCCAAGACTGAACCTTGAGGTACACCTGCTCTGACAGGAAATCTATCAGATTTTGAATTCTGATAGACAACCTGCAGAGTTCGATCAGTAAGATAATTTTTAAAATTTTGATTAGGAAAATTGGAAAATTAAAAGTTTGCAATTTCGCAATCAAACCTTTATGCCAAACACTGTCGAATGCTTTTTCTATGTCTAAAAGAGTAGCTCCAGTGGAATAACCTTCAGATTTGTTAGCTCGTATCATATTAGTAACTCTGAGCAATTGATGAGTTGTGGAATGCCCATGGCGAAATCCAAACTGTTCATTTGCAAAAATTGAATTTTCGTTGATGTGTGACATCATTCTGTTAAGAATAATTCTCTCAAATAGTTTACTTATTGAAGAAAGCAAACTGATTGGTCGATAACTTGAAACTTCAGCTGGGTTCTTATCCGGTTTTAAAATTGGAGTAATTTTTGCATTCTTCCATAATTTGGGAAAATATGCAATTTTGAAGCAGCAATTGAAAATTTTCACTAAAAATTCCATTGTGCTCTCAGGGAGATGTTTGATTAGTATATTAAAGATTCCATCGTCACCAGGTGCTTTCATATTTTTGAAATTTTTAATAATTGATTTAATCTCATTCAAGTTAGTTTCAATTATTTCTGCAGGTAAAAAATTCTGGGAAGATATTAAATCAAATTGACGTGTGACTTCATTTTCAATTGGACTCACAAAATTCAAATTTTAGTTATGAACACTCTCAAACTGCTGAGCAAGTCTTTGAGCCTTTTGTTCATTGGATACAAGAAAACGTTCACCATCTTTTAAAACTGGAATAGGCTTTGAAGGTTTCTTAAGAATCTTCGACAGCTTCCAAAAAGGTTTTGAAATGGTTTCAATTTTTCAACTCTAGTCTCAAAATTTTGATTTCTCAGAAGAGTAAATCTATGTTTAATCTCTTTCTGTAAATCTTTATAAATAGATTTAAAAACAGGGTCACGAGAACGTTGATATTGACGTCTGCGGACATTTTTCGAACGAATTAGAAGTTGAAGAATTTCGTCAATTATTGGTGAATCAAATTTCACTTGAGCCTTTGGAACAGAATAATTCCTGGCATCAACAATTGCACATTTTAATGCTTCCAAAGCGGAATCAATATTCACTTCGTTTTGAAAATCGAGCTCATTATTGAAATTTCTCTCAATATGAGTTTTGTATCTTTCCCAATTAGCCTTGTTATAATTAAAAACAGAGCTCATAGGGTTTAAAACTGATTCATGTGATGAAGAAAAAGTTATTGGAAGATGGTCAGAATCAAAGTCAGCATGTGTGATCAAATCACTACATACATGACTTTGATCTGTAAGCACCAAATCAATTGTTGAAGGGTTTTTACAGAAGAAAAGCATGTAGGACTATTCGGAGACAAAATAGAATAGTATCCTGAAGAACAATCATTGAATAAAATTTTGCCATTGGAATTACTTTGAGAATTATTCCATGAACGATGTTTAGCGTTAAAATCGCTGATTATAAAAATTTCGAACGATTTCTGGTGAGTTTTTGTAAATCACCTTTAAAATAATTTTTGTGCTCGCGTGTGCATTGAAATGGTAAATATGCTGCGGCAATAAATAAAATTCCAAGTTCAGTTTGAACTTCAATTCCCAAAGTTTCAATAACTTTCGACTCAAGATGGGGAAGAGCACGATGTTTGATTCGGCGATGAATAACAATTGCAACTCCACCGCCGGAACCCTGAATCCTATCATATCTATGAACCACGTAATTGGGATCATATTTTAATTTTATGTTAGGTTTCAAAAATGTTTCAGTAATAATTGCAATATGCACATTATTTACTGTTAAAAAATTAAAAAGCTCATTCTCATTGGCCTTCAATGAGCGAGCATTCCAATTTAATATTTTAATTGTTTTATTTAAAATCATTGCTAAATTTTAAATTAGAAACAATTTTAATAGTAAAATTTGTGCCTATTTGAATGGCTTCAAACATTTTTTTTTTTTTTTTTTTTTTTTAAAGGGGGGATTTGTTAGTAGCTTAAGTATTTATGATAAATATTAGTAAATAATGAGTATGTGTGTCCAATCACAAATGGTGACTTCTCAACACTGTTAGAAATTTGTAATTTTAATTGTTAGGATTTGTTTGCTTTCGCAATTAGGACTTATCATTCGTAGGGATTTAAACCTACTTGTCAGAAAGCTTCAAACATTGATTTTGCCTGCAACATGGCGTTCATAAGATTGAACATTGCCTGTTGCAAAAAAGAAAGTTTACCTGCCGTAATAGGCCCCAGGCAGTTGACATTAGAAAAAATATTTTCGGCAGCAATATTAGCTGGAGTAATAGGTATACAATTATTTTCTAGCGTGTTTTGCTTACCCATATTAACGGTCATTTTCGAACTACCAACACTAGACGGTATGATGTTCGAACTACCTGTAACCTGTGCATAAGTTAAACGGGTATGCAAAGGAGTAGGTAAACTATGCGTCACTGGTACGCTTGGAGAATTTTGTTTTGAATTTTGTTTACCTTGCCTTGCCTTGACTATTTCAAGTTATGAACCTCACTGCGGTTAAAATGAATTAAATAATTTACAAGGGAAATTCCAGTTCGCTGACTGTTTTCGCCTCGTGTTTTTTGTTTCATCAGAATTACTTGGGTAGGGGCTATACCAAGTAATTCTGTCAAAGTAATTTTGATCTCATCAACAGTTTGATCGTTGGTGAAACCTTTCAATACGACCTTGAACGGCTTGGCGCTCTTCGTATCATATGTAAAAAATTTGATCGGCCAATTTGATAAGTAACTTTGACGTCGGAGAGAAACGTAGAAAGTTCTCTTTTAAAAATATTAAATTCAGAAACCACAATAGGTGGAACTTTCTTCTTTTTTACAGAAATTTCACTTTGAATAGTTTTACTTTCGAACATTTCAATTTCGCCGGCTTCTTGCTCAGGCAGAATATCATATAAATTTTCACTGCATAAGCTAGTTTCAGAAAGAGATGCCTCTCTTTTCCTCCCCGTAGCGATGCGTGGTTTCTTTTTTCGTCCTGCCATTTCAGGTAATACGAAAAAAGTTCAAAAATAATATCAAATTGCAAGTATTGAGAAAGAAAGAAATAGGTAGTCTTGAGAAAGACTGATGTAAGTTAACTTCTAGGTAATCTTTAAAAGACACACTGACAAAACACAAACTTTGAAGCTATAGGCAGTCAAAGACCAGTCCACAAGCAACCGAAAATACGTCTGATCTGTCGGGCAGCTCAAGACGCGAGAAGTGTACGATTGATTTCGCCAACTGCCAACGACCGATCTTGAACTTTGCAGTGCGACACGTGCACCCGTGTTGCGATTAGCAAACCTAGAACTTGGCAGTATCAAAATAAGCTTCCGGGTATTTCGCGTGCGCCGAGTTAGATTGGAACTTTGATGACGTACTTTGGCGCAGTGGAAAAAAAAGAAATAGTGGGCAAAAAGCATTCAAAAAATTGGATGCTCTGCAAAACATCATCAAACATCAAGATGATTGAAAAATAATAAAAACATCAAAAATGTCAAAAATTATTATTCGAAATGGGAAAAAACTTACCATCAAAGAGATATCAAAAATGTTAAAACTATACCAATTTAAATTTTAGGAGCAATTTAAGGAATATCATAGTCAAAACGCAAACAAGAAAATTAAATTATAAGGGTTGTGTGTAAGGCCACGACCGCAATGTTGATGTAGAACTACGTAACAATGTTTCAATTCATTTGGTTGTCCTGAAAAGCACAGTTTTTTCGACTTTTGTTTAAGGATGAGGGGAGTGGTGATAATTGAATAGGTGACTGGAGTTAACATATCGCTATTTCATGCAGCGACGCTATATTTTCGAAATTTTGTGAGAAAGAAGTGTTGAAGTGCTACTAAATTTTATGTTGCACATAAAAATACAACATTGACAACAGACCTCGTAAGAGAATGTTTAATCTTCAATAATTTTTTGATTTAACCGGATGAAATAAATAAATAAATCGCCTTTTTCTGCTACTATGACAGTGGGAAAAAAGCACTCTGACAACACAGTGAAAGATTCGCACTGGAAATTAAACAACCGGCAGAGATTTTGATTGCCAGGATCCAGAATGCTCATGTTGTTGCCAAAACAAAGTAGAGCTTCATTGAAGAAGTGCCGTTACCCGCTAGTTCGCTGAATCAGGTTCGACGGTCGCACCATCCGATAGTGAAACGGTCTTATACAGCCCAAGGGTGCATTTTCGGTTAACTGAGTATAGTATATTGTCGACCGATACTGTACCGATTTTTGTATTTTAAAATTAAATTTGCATTTTTCGGCCAATGCAGCTAATTTTATTTTAAATTTGATAGTGTCATCGTATTTCTTAGAAAATTTTACGTAAGAAACACTTATCACCCCGTGGTAATATGAGCCAATCTCGAGATATAGCATTTTTACGAAAATAGTTCTGAATTTCGTAATTAATTTTTCGTAAAATGTTATATCTCAAGATTGGCTCATATTACCACGGGGTGTTAACTGCTTCTTACGTAAAATTTTCTGGGAAACACGATGAAACCATCAAATTTAAAATAAAATCAGCTGCATTGGCCGAAAATTGCAAATTTAATTTTCAAATACAAAAATAATTTATCTGGCAACGCTTTCAGGCAAAAACAATTTTTTTTGGATTCCTTGGTTTATTTTCTTCAAAATTCACCTATCACTATTTTTCGGGTGTCTTATGTCTATGAATTATAAAATAAAATAATAACGAAGTTTACAACTTTTTTCGTAAAAATGTTATATCTCGAGATTGGCTTAAATTACCTCGGGATGATAGTTGTTTCTTATGTGAAATTTTCCAAGGAACACGATGAAATTATCAAATTTAAAATAAAAATGGCTGCATTTCCCGAAAAATGTAAATTTATTTTTCAAATTCAAAAATAATTTGTCTGGCAACACTTTCGATCAAAAATTATATTTTTTCTGGATTCCTTGGTTCATTTTCTTCAAAAATCATCTATCAGTATTTTGCGGACATCTTACGTCTATGAATTGTAAGAAAAAGAAAAAAGAGATTTTTGACAAAAATTGCGCGACTTTGCAATAAAGAGGGGGGTCCTAGAGAGCGGGGGGTATTCCAATCGACACCAAAATTGGGATTTTTCCATAGAGACAGTAGATGAATAATTCCCCCAACTTTGAACAAAATCTGTGATGGTCGTGTCCAAGTGGCATGTACACTTCGTGTGGAATGACCCATATATATTTCGAATACCAGGAAAACTTAAAAGCAAGTGGACAAAATTGTGTCAAGGTAAACAAAGAAAAAGAAATGTTTATGTTTCTGTAGTGCAATTCCATGGACAATAAATTTAAAAAAATATTTTTCTTAGCATGTCATTTCCGATTTTGTTGGCACTTTCTACAGTTGTTAATTTTTGGTCAAGCTTAACTTTCTACAGTTGTTTATTTTCGATAAAGAGGGCATTCTATAATATCAGTCAGACTCACGACTGCTGTTTTAAAAGGGCCTATACAAAAACGTGACTGAAATATTTTATATCAGAAAAACGTCTTCAGTTGTAGGTAATAAAATTGCGGTTCAAGGAAAAATATATGCAAATTTTTAAAAAAAATTTCCTCGGCCAAATTTTTCAAGTTGTCAAAAAAATTAATTTGTTCACTCGTTTAAGACAACAATGTTTGCTATAATCTGTCAAAATTTGATGGTGGTAAAATAAAAAACACAAAAGTTAAAAATTAAAAAACAAATTTTTTTTTATTCTAGCCAAAATGTTTGATTTATGATATGTCTTCAGCAAAGTTGTAGGTAGCATTTTTGTCGTTCCAGAAAAAATATATACCGAAAGTAAAAAATATAGTAGAATAGAAACTCGGTGCAGGAGTTTATCCCATAACTTGATGTCTCAGGTTTCGTAATGACATAAATCGAACTTTGGGGTAATCTCCTGCGTGTTTATTATTGATAAAACATATGTTCAACGTTTGAACGGTTTGTTTGATCGGTATAGTGTTTTCGGCAAAGTTGTAGATAGTAATTATTTTTCCAAAAAAAATATACGCTGTAAAACAATTGAAAAATTTTTTTTTTTTCAAATTACAACCTTTTAAGTTTTTACTCTACCATATTCTGGAAAGTATCAATGTTTAGACAACAATGTATAGTTCCTGTGAAAAAATAAATATCATTAAAAAAATACCGCATATATTTTTTATGAAACGATAAAAATGCTATCTATGACTGTGCTGAAAACAAATCATAAGTCAAACAAACCGTTTTGGCTCACAGAAAGAATAAATCTTTTGAAATTCTTAACTTTTTGTTTCTTGCTTCTTGTTATCACTACATTTTGACAGATCTTAGCAAACATTGTTATCGTAAATGTGTAAAACATGAGATATTTAAAAAGATACTTTTCGAGATATTTAATATTTTGTGACAATTTGGAAAATTTGGCCCAGATTTTTTTAAAGTGTGTATATTTTTTCTAAAACCGCAATTTTATTACCCAGTTTTGCTATTTCAATCAAACAAGCTATAAGATATTATAAGAAATAGAAACATAAAAGAATTAATAATGACTGAAGTAAAATTTTCTGGTAAAATTGGAGTAAAACGGACGGCTTGTAAATAAATCTAGACAAGATGAAGAATAAAAAAAACAAAAACAAAATATGATACTTAAGCAAAATAATAAAAATTTCCACAAATGTACAATTCCAATCATAAAAAAAATTAAATTTAATTTACAATAATTCGAATTTTAAAACATTAATAGATGGACAACAAATCAAGAAGCTTTTAAAAGAAAAACATGACAGTTCCCAAACATCCGAAGCAAGTTTTACAAAAGTAAAACTGCAAAAAAATAAACAATTTTTGAAATGACAGTAATGAAGAAAAAACTTATTTTATAATTAAAAAAAATATTTTATAATTTCAAAATCTAAAAAAATTTCCATAAAAAATATGCAAAAACAAAACCACTGAGTACACTAAATACAATTTGAATGAAAAGGAAAAGGAATTTAAGAATGCAAAAGATAATTTGATAAAATTGAGTAAAAATTTATTAAATGTTGAAATTTCACCAACAAATTTATAGGCAGGAACAAAAACGTGTCAAATTAAACGGAGAGAAAGTATGAAATCAGCGAAGGACTTTGTTAATAAATTTGTTTAGTAATAAAAAGTGCACAAGTTTCTAAAATGCATAAACAATCTTGAAAAAAAAAGAAAATAGTAGGAGAAGTTGCTTATAAGACACGACCGCAAGCTCAACGTAAAATTACTGCAGCCTGTCTTATGTTATTGTATTTTTTGTAGCAGGTCTGGGAAAACATTCGATTGGGGTTAATCAATTTGATGCTGTGGAGCAGTGAATTTCAATTATATTTATCTTTCAACTATTTTGAATGATTGTTAACCTTGAACCTTATTTAACTGATTTGAAGTTCAAAAATAACAAAGCTAGGAATCAAACGAATATACCTTATTTTCCGTTTTGGTCGGGAAAAGTAATAACTACTTCAGTTGAATAATTTTGAGGAGCTAAATAGTACCATTGGTGTGACACAATGTGACACCGGCAAGTTTGTTCTATTTGTCGTCATTGCGGATTGCGATTTGGCGATGACACAGGATGATTCTAGTACTGTTATTATTTCTTCACACACCGCAAGCAAGCAAACAACATCTACTAGGGAACATCCATAAATGACGTAGCTTTTTTAGTTTTTTTTTGACCCCCTCCTCCCCCATCGTAGCATTTCGTCACAAAGTCAGGACCCCCTCTAGATAATTACGTAGCTTTATAACAACCTCCCCACATGATAATTTTTTTTGCAATTGTTTTTATTCAAAACATACCTTGGGTCATAAATGAACAAGAAAAGACAAGGAAGTAATATAAATGACCCTAAACAGACAAAACAGTGATAAAAAAGAACAACTAGAAAAAATACAAATTTTTGTCTTAGTTTCATGTTTGCTACGTAGCTTCCCGGACGAACACATACGATTCGCATAGATTCTCTAGGATTCCTCACATTGGATTCCTGAGCGTCCTTGTAAAGGATTCCTGAAAAAGAATCCTCAGGAATGCTCTGTTTATGGCTCTAGGATTCCTTTCACGATTCCGTCACCGAGTTATAGGTATCCTGGGGATGGATTCTCTGCGTGTTAGTAAGGGTTGGCTTGAACCCCCACCCTCCCCCTCGTCACATTTCGTCACAAAACTGCAAACCCCTCCCTACCCCCTCAATTGCTACGTCATTTATGAATGTTCCCTTACAAGTGTTGACGGTACCAGCACACGGACATTCAATTATTAGTAGTGCTCAAACGGCTGAAAGCGAACGCGCCAGATTTGGACAAAGTTATTACGGAAACATCCATAAATGACGTAGCATTCGAGAGGGAGGGGGGTTTGCACAGTTTCGTGACAAAATGTGAGGGGGGGGAGGGTGGGGGGTGGTGAAACCAAGCTACGTAGCAAATGTGAAACTAAGAAAAAAATTTGGATTTTTTCTAATTGTTCGTTTTTATTATTGTTTTGGCTGTTTGGGGTCAATTATATCACTATCTTGTCTTTTCGTTTTCATTTATGATACAAGGTTTTTTTTATAATAAAAATTTGCAGCAACAAAAAAGTTGTCATAGGGGGGCTGTTATAAACCTGCTTAATTATCTAGAGGGGGGTCTAACTTTGTGACGAAATGCTACGATGCGGGAAGGGGAGGGGGGGGGGGTCTAACCAACTTTATTCATGGATGTTCCCTAACACGTCCAGATATATTCAGCAGTGCTACAACCATGTCACTGTATGGCGGTGCTTCCCACACAGATGGGAGATCCAAATCTAGCGTTGTGGAAAGTGATCTACTAACACCAGTGTGGTCACCGGTTCCCTCAGCTGGTCCGTTCGCTATGGAAGGCTGTTGCTATGAAACCAGAATTAATCCACTTAGCGATGCAGAAACCTTTGTTATACTAACTTTTACTCTAGACTTAAGCCATTAACCACAAATCGTATACCGTGGCTCTGTGGTTAGCGATGTCGGTCGGCTAACTCTCCCACACGGTTGTGATATTGGGTTCGATTCCTAATCGAGTCGGTGTATCGTTGTATTTATCCTACACATGCAAAATATGCCAAACACAATATCGATAACGAATTCTCTCAACCTAATTAATAATCTAGTTGATCGAGACCGTTATTAGCCCACAGGCTAGGCTTGCGATATTGTTTTTTCGCATACCAACGTGAATGAAATAAATTTAAAAGGTAGTTTTCCAGAGGATGAACCAAATACGATCATTGAATCGACGTGGTTTTCACAAATAATATGAATATCACCACTGGAGTATATGATTTTTATTGTTTCAGTTACAAACCATCTTTTTCAAAGCTTGCTGGAAGCATTTCAAGGGCAAATATATATGTTAATTCAATGCAGTACTAATGATATTATTTCCCATAATTCAAGCTTAGAATACCACAATGGTTTGGTTTATAGTATTCAAAATCGCCTCCTGGTGCGCTGCGATTTTCTGCAACTCTACTTGTTGTTGCTGACCCACTTTCCAATAAATTATCCTCTTGTAACAGTAGTCGGATAGGCAATTACCGAGAGTTGTACTCCCGGTAGGCGTGTCGTTGCGCATTCAAGCGAGCAAAACGACAACGATAAATCCTTTACAAAATCAATTCGTTTCATTACTTTAGTATCGGATGTGCTGGAAAAGAAAGTAGTGATTGGTTGTTCAGTTTGAGTTCGAATGAGACTAAGAGTTTCGCCTGATAAAAGGCCATACTCCACAGCTCTGATTGGTCGAATTAACTACAATAGTTAGTCAGTCACAAAATCACAATTTTCCGCAATTTGGAGGACGCACAGCTAACTTTCCAATCAGTTGCTGTAAGAATGAAGGAAATCCGCTTGAAACTGGCTAAGTTTCAAGCATTTGAGCAAATCATGAGCATGAGGTGCTCTCGATGTGTGTGGTTTTTCAATTTGCACCCCTGTGTTGCTGTAAGACGTAATTCTACGTAAAAAATATGATTATACAAGCATCTTGATAGTGAAGACATCATCAAAACATAGAATCCAAGGTTGTAAAAAAAATTTAAATAACAATAAATAAATAAAACAAAGTATGATAAAAATGTTAAAAAATGTAAAAACGGTTATCAAATAAAAAAAAACAGAAACAGTAAAAAATAATAAGACTCAAAAAAAATCGAATAAAAAGATTTTCTGAAAGTGGATCTGATGAACTAGAATAGAACAATAAAAGAACAATAACAAAAAAATGTGCCCAAAATATAACAAATAAAAAAGTATATAAGAAAATAGAGATAAATATAATAAAAAATGGATAGTTAAAATCTGTGGAGGAAGGTTGAGTAGCAGTTTATTTTATAATTATAAACAGTAGACAAGTTTACAAACAATGCAATTTAATCTGAACAAAAAAAAATCAAAACCAGTGAAGAAAAAAAAAACGAGATCTTAAACGCTGACAAAAGATGTATCAATGCAACCTGGAAAACAAGAAAAGAGGGCTTAGGAATAAAGAAAGTGCTATGCATAGCAACAACTTTTGATCAATTCATCTTGTAAACACAAAGATAAAGGAGGTAAAATATTTGAAAGGAAAAAGTAGAAAAAACAGAATCATTCAGCAAATAGGGTAACGACACCAGAGTTCGCCCACTTTACCCAAAACTCGCCCCCCCCCCTTTTTTATTGTTTGCAATATAGTGACTCTTAGAACCGTGTTTAAACATAAAAAAGAAATAGCTGAGATTGGAAATAAATTATTGTTCGGCATAATTCAATAACAAACCCCGTAAACAATTAGTTAATAAGTGGGTGGGCGAATTGTGGGGTCCTCACCCTAACACTTTTTTTTAATATTAAAAAAAAACAAAAAAAAAACATTCAGAAGAAACGGTTCAAAATGTGTCACACAAAGGAGAAGTATAGAAATAAAACAGAGAACGAATTAATGCCAAATAAACTAAAAATAGACTAGAAGTTATGGTTATGTTCACATTCATAAAAATTGATTTTCATGAATATTTTTTATTCTAAATAATTTCTGAAAACATTCAAAATCATTGGAATGAAATAAGTTCTAAGCAAGGCGTCGTACACAAATTATGAATAGAGTAAGAAGAAATCAAGACAGTTAATGGGGTATCCCTCTGATGTCTGTGTTCGAGAAAACAGTAATAAAAAGTGTATGTATCAAAAATATTGTTCAGAAATTTAACTGAAAAACAATATCGAAGAAAATTTTCACAATCCCGCTGAACTGGCAAGAACTGCCCACAGTCGGATATTGCGTGCTCAATTTACGCTATGACTGTACGAATGTTTATCTTATCAATTGCTTGGGCAAATCAAGTTACACTTGTGCATGCGCACACAATCTAGTCTATATTGCGCCACTGTTGCAGTCCGCAAGCCACTAGCGCAATCAGGAACAATATAATCATGATAAAGTAAGAAGTTTAAAGCCACCTCTCAACCTGAATACGCCAATGTTTATTGTCTTAATCAGCATCACTGAAGCTTACATTAACAAAGGGAAGATTGTTGCTTCTGGATAGGTAATATTCGTTGGAATTCCACAACAAATGAAAATGTTTTTAAACATTTGTATATAAATGCACGAAAAATGCCGAAACTGCTGCCGGTGGAAAAACGGTCGTCTTTCAGCGAAAGTTACGCGTAGTTTCCAATTCCAATCACTTCCTGAAGCCGCTACACGTGCGATGGGAACTAGTTGTAAACAGAGCAGTGCTTGAGGCAGGAGAGCGCTTTTATTACATGCACGAGCCAGTTACAATTTATCAACTTTGCAACTAGTCAGTTTTGAGCTGAGTTAGGTTTTATCCGGTATTATAGAATAACAACTGCTAACCAAGACTGGGGACAAAAAGTGCACTTGGGGCACCGCTGATAATCGTGGAATCAGGCGAAGCCGCAGATTGCTACAATGTATGGTGTGTAACGTTTGCACACGAAGATTAACACTTTGTTGCGCGGACTCTGGGAAGCGTCGCAGTTTGCAGCCACCCACATGACCATGGCGTGCTAGCAGAAGACACGAGCCTGAAAGCTTGCCGACGACGTCGTGGGAAAATTAGTCCGGATCGGTCGGAAGGAAACGGCAACTGTGTATGGAAGCCCGAGGAATGTGTTAATCGCCTCGCTTTGTGCAGAATCTTATCGATGAAGTCCAGTTATGGATGGGAGATCATCCAGTTGAACAAGGCGCAATAATTTAATGATAACGAGGATTGTACCCGGGGGAATCACGTGGAATCAGTTGTGTTGGAACTGGACTAATTCGTCACCGCAGGTGTATAAATTGCATGCTGTTTTGCGTCTAATTTTCAAGTTGCAACGTATAGTGATCTAGATTGATTGTGGTTTGCTCAGGGCTCTTTTTATTACCTTAAGCATATTTGAAACCTGTCACTATTTGATTTATTATTTGGCGCATTTTTAATCCATTTTGATTTATATTTGGCCTTATTTGTGACCGACTTTCAACCTAGTTTTGATCTTTTCAGACACATTTCGTACTTCGTATTTACAACTTTTTTGTCACAATTTTGTAACGTTCTTTCGTTGTCATTTATTTTTATCGTTATTACTGTCATAGTCAATTTTTTTTTTGTCAATTTACTCGTCATGATAATGTCATTTTCGTCATATTCGTCATTTTTAAAATTTTTGACAAATTAATATGAAAACTGTTACAATTTTGAAATACTATCGACTTATTTTCATCATACTTAACATTTCCATTATTTTCGTGGATATGTTTGTCATTTTCGTTATGTTTATCATATTTACCATTTTAGAAAATTTTGACAATTTTGACATTTATGATTAGTTGTGATTTCTTTTTATTCGTTTTTTTACAGCTGTATCGTTTTGATATTTTCGACATTTTCTGCAAATTTGACTTCTTTTTGACTCATCTGTGAGCTATTTTTAACTCTTTATTGACTCATTTTGGCCCTTTTTGACCACTTTTCGATATAATATTTCATAAGTTCTGTTTTTTCTATAATTTTTTATGCGTGTTTTCCTTATTTTGATCTATTTCGGTTTTTGAATCTATGTTTGATAGTCGTTTGACTTAGTCTCTAAAATTTTTTTAATTATGAGTTTACATATTTTATTTGTATAAAATAGCATTATTGAATATTTTATAATTATTGTTATATTTTATACATGTTTGGTTAGTTTTTCATCTATTTCGGAAAAAAAATTATTTTCACGTATTCGGAAAAAAAAATTTATTTTCACGTAACTAAAAATCTTTTTTAGCTGCTTTCTGACCTAATTTGAATGGTATATCAACTAAATTTTGACTTATTGTTATCCACCTTTGACCAATTCTAATTTTCAGTTCAGTCGTTACCCGTTTTTGACACTTTTGTCGTTCTTTCTAAGAATTTTCAGACACTTTTGTAACACATGTTCTGACTATTTTCATTTTTGAATTATTTTTGATCCATTTTTAACCAATTTCTTACACTTTTTGTCGCATTTTTGAACACTTTTAATTTTTGTGTTTTATTCTTCAACAAATTTACACTCATACTGACATGTTTGAACATTTTTTAATACATTTTCGGGTAGTTTTGACCTTGTCAAAAATTCACTTTTCCTATACATATTTAACCGACTTTAACACTTTTTTTTCGTATTTTCAACATTTTTGAGAGTCATCCAGCCTATTTTTAATCCTTTTTTACTCATTTTCGTCTAAGTTTTAGCCATTTGGATCGAAAACTTTTTCGCTCCATTTTGGTAGCGATTTGGTTTGGTAGCCTGTCCTTACCCATTTTCAGTTATATTTTTCTAATTGAGTTTTAGTTTTGGTTAAGTCTCTCGTTTTTGACACCTTATGGTACATTTTTGATTCTTTTCAATTATTTAATCCATGTCAACATATTCGTTTTTGACATATCTTAGACACTTTTATTTTTGATACTAATATGAGATTTTTAATTTAGTAGCCATTTCAACCTATTCTTCTGATAGTTATAAGCAGTTCCACAGTTTAAATATTTTTCCCAATTTTAATATTTTTAATTGTAATTTTCGATTTGACTGAAACTTTGCATAGACGTTTCTATGGTCATATAATGCTATTTTGTGCTATTGGTTTGATTTGGAACACGTCTTATTTTCGAGAAGCTATTCAAAAACGGTATTTTGGGAAGGTAAAAAATATACACTCTGAGAAATAATTTTTTTTTCGAAAACAGTTTTTTTTATTTTTATTTTTTTATAAAAACCTTTATCAATACCTCAATACCAATACCCAAAATAGTATTTTTAACCTTCCCAAAATAGTATTTTTAAATAGCTTCTCAAAATTGAGTCGTGTTCCAAAAAATTAAACCAATAGCACAAAATGGCATCTTTTGCCCATAGAAACATCTATGCAAAGTTTCAGCCAAATCAAAAATGGTCGATTAAATTCTGCGTTCTGCCGTTTTTTACCACTCTTTGTACTTTTCTTTGACATTTTCAACCGAGATTTAGACAATATTTAACACATTTTATCGATTTACATCAGGCCATTAATTTTTCACGTCTCTTTAATACTTTTTCGTCTTGTGGTGACATTTTCGAACATATTTTTGCGCAATTTTGACAGATGATCTTCAAACTTATTTATAATTTAGGTTTTATTCATTTTTGTCAAATTTTCGACAATGTTTTTTCTATCGTTTCTGACTTTTTTTGTATGGTTTTTGACACTCTTCTTGTACATTTTCCGACAATCTTGATCCTGTTTTTAATCGTTTCTAATCAATTTTAAGGTATTTGTTAACCAGTTTTCGGAGGGTTCTAATAGAAATGAAACGAGTATTTCATTTTATGCATAATTCGTGAACTAATCAAGCAAATGAAACCAAATTTGCTATGTGAATGTTTTAAGAGGCAAGAAATATTTCTATGGTAGTTGACACCCTGTTCTCTGGAAGAGAGAAACACAGAAACACGAGTATCTGTATAACTCGCACTCGCGACTACTACTATTTACATTTGGCGTGTGATGGTTTGTGGGAGCAACAAATAGTTCAGTGATAGATGACTAGGGCGCCAATCATCGTATGGAAAAAAAGTGATGGAAGAAAAGTGAGAAATTTAAAAAAAAACCTATTAAAATGTTCACTTGCTCGGAAAAACACCCTGTGCAAAATTTCAGCTCAATCGGACTCAAAATGGGGTGGCGCAAAGCGATTGAAGTTTGGCTTTTTTGAAAATCGAAAAATCACTTTTTTAATTGTGGAGTCGTTTTTTCAATTGTGGAAGGCGGAGTTCAAAATGTTTAGAATTTATCTTTTGAAATTGATCACTAGTCTCTCGAAATAGCTAGTATAATGATATACACTATAACTAGCATCGAATACATTACGTTTCATTAGGGTGGTTCATTTATTCGACATAGGGTGGTTCATAATATTGTGTAAAAATGAGTATAAAATGGAAAAAATCACCTTTCACTGGATACCAATAGAAAAATTCTTGAAAATATAATATTTGTTATATCATTGTCGTTAGGATGGCAATGTTGAATTGGAAAAATTATAAGTAAAATGGCAAAATATTACAAAACAAATTATCTCAACCAAAGTTAAGATTGTGTCTCGTGGAAAATGTTGAATGCTTTCATGTCATTTGCAAAATCACACACGGGAGGTACATGGAATTTTGATATTTGAAAAATGTTTTCGATTCCAAGTGTCTTGAACTTTTAAATGAAACGGTGGAAACTGATGGAATATGTTATATTACTTTGTTTGTAAAATCTACTCTCTAAGACTCTTGCACTCGTCTTACGAATGTTGTACCAGACAATTTATTCGTTTTATTTACCACAATAATGTCCTTTGCCAACACTTGATTGAACACACAGTGCTCTGGTTTATATAATCGGACAAAAGACTGTATCGATGTGATTCAGTGATAATGAAAATATAGGGATCTCAATCAGATACGCAACACAATTGACTCGTTGTTTCTGAGGTTGCGTCGTTTTGACAGTTAGACCATACATTTTCTGTCAAGTTTATATCATCAGAACGTGAACGTGCCCATTGGTTGAAACTTTGCATTGACGTTTTTATAGGCAAAAGATGCCATTTTGTGTTATTGATTCAATTTGTTGAAACACAACTCATTTTTAAAAAGCTATTGGAAAATGCTAAATTTTTAGAGTCAACACGGTTCGTTTGCGCGGTGTGACATCTTCGGCAAAGTTGTAGATAATAGTTTTGTTTTTCAAAAAAAAAAAAAAAAAAAAAAAAAAAAATATATATATATATATATATATATATATATATATATATATATATATATATATATATATATATATATATATATATATATATATATATATATATATATACAGTCTAAAAACAAATTACTAATTTAAAAAAAAATAAAAGAAAGCTATAAATTAATTATCGAAAACAGCCCATTTAAAAAAAAAGATTTTTTTTTATAAAAACTACGAAAGTTTACCTGAACAACGAAATCGGCCATGGAGAAATCAGAAAAAAAGTTATATTTTAAATTTTTTTTTTCACAGGGTACATTTTTTTTGGAGGAACGAAGTTATTATTTACAACTTTGCCAGATACACTATGCCAATCAAATAAACCGTTTTGACTGTAGAAATATTCTTGATTCCTCATAGAGTGTTCTATTGGAAATTGAAAATATGTCGACAGTCGAAACGGCATAGTGTCTTCGGCAAAGTTGTAGATAATATTTTGTCCTTCCAAAATAAATATTCCTTTTAAATAATAATTGAAAACTACTTATTTTTCAAAATATATTTTTATACTTATTTTTCTGGATTTCTATATGATCGAACTGGTTTCATTGTTTTGGTAATCTTTCGTAGGTTCTATTAAAAAAAAATCAAGTTTTTAAAAAATGAGCCCTTTCGAATAATTGATTTTTAATCTTTCTTTTAACTTTTGAATGAATAATTTTTTGAGTGTAATTTTTTTAGAAAGACAGAATTATTATCTACAACTTTGTCGAAGACGTCACACCCATCGAACGAACCGAAGTGCTTTTTTTATTTTATACTTATTTTTACACAATATTATGAACCACCCTATGTCGAATAAATGAACCACCCTAATGAAACATAAAGTATTCGATGCTAGTTATAGTGTATATCATTATACAAGCTATTTCGAGAGACTTGTGATCAATTTATAAAGATAAATTCTAAACATTTTGAACTCCGCCTTCCACAATTGAAAAAACGACTCCACAATTAAAAAAGTGATTTCTCGATTTTCAAAAAAGCCAAACTTCAATCGCTTTGCACCACCCCATTTTAAGTCCGATTGAGCTGAAATTTTGCACAGGGTGTTTTTTCGAGCAGGTGAACATTTTGTATAGGGTTTTTTTTTTTTTTAAATTCGAAATGACCGTTTTGGCTGGCACCCTAATGGATACCCATCCCTTCTTTTGAAGGAAAAGGTCCCATACAAATTAAACACAAATTTTTGCATAACTAAAGAACTAATCAAGCAAAAGAAATCAAATTAGGTATGTGGAGGTTTTTATGGACCAGAAAAGTTTCTATGGTGATATGACACCCCACTTTACTCTGAAAGGGAGGGGGTCCAAACAACTTTTTGTAAAACTCGAAAACTAATCAAGCAAATGAAACCGAATTTGGCATTTGAAGGTTTTTGGAAGCCAGAAATATTTCTATGATAATTCCACACCCCTTCCTCTCTGATAGAAAAGGGTTCCCATTAGGGTGGTTTACCGGTAAAACAAAAACCGGTAAAACCGATATTTTTTTCAATACCGAAATACCGGTATTGGAGAGACGAAAAAACCGGTATTTTCGGTATTTTTCTTAAAATGGAAAAAAAAAACTTCCCACAATATTCATAAATCTTTGTTAGGCTAATGAATGCTTCTCACTTAGGTATAGTCGTTACAAATCACATGACGATGTATACAGGGTGTAAGGTAGCTCACTTTTAATCAAATCTTTTAAGGGATAGAGGACCCTATTTGATGAAAAAAATTCTACGCATATGGTCAAAATTTAACTACTGCAGAGTTATTCTCTTCTTCTAGTTTTCGGTTATGTTTACCTTTAACGAGGTCTATCACAAGAAGTATGATAGCTAGCTCAATTCTGTTGGATTTCTTGAAAAGCTGAGAAAATTTCGTAATCAATAGTGTCTCAAAAATGTCGAATTAGGAAGAACAAGAAGCCTTTAGAAAGGAACAAATATGAAATCAAATGTTTTTGAGAACTTAACAGCAATTTTCTCTCTGAAATGTGTGATAAACATGGAGTTTGTTGTTAACCAAATTAAACATTGAAGTCTACTCTACTAGTTGTTCTCTGACACCAAGCACCTAATTCTTTTAGTTTAGATACTATTTCACTTTAAAAGCAATCAGCCGCGCCTTCGTTTAGTGTGGTAGAATTCACAATTTTCTGCTCGTTTAAGGCGAACATAACCAAAAACTGAAATTAGTGAATAACTCTGCAGTAGTTAACTTTTGACCATATGAGTAGAAGGATTTTTTTCATCAAACATGGTCCTCTATCGCCCCTTGAAGGATTTTAAGTGAGCTCCCTAATATAATAAATACATTTAGACTGAAGCAACATTATATATATTAATTTTCACACACTCATACTCACAGAGGCAACGCGTGAGTAGGTTCAAAACCTACCAGTTTAACTACAAATTATGAGGCAGTAATTACAAATATGTCAGCGAAAAAACGCAAGACATTATTCATTTTGTGCTATTTAAAAGTAAAACTAAAAAAAATATAAATAAATATAAATTTGGATTAGGAATTCATTTTTTGTTGAGACAAAGTGTTATAATCAACCAATAAAGATTTTAACCTAAAAATTACTGCTCCTTGAAAAAGTGAAATTTAAATAGCTGTAGCATGGTCAAAGCTTCGTCGCCCGTACCGCAGCGGGCTTTTATTAGCAACTAGCTGAATGTACCCGGCCTCACTCGTGTACAAGTTTCTGCTTTTTCTATTTCAAATATTAATTTCTATTTCAGTTATTTCAAATATTCATTTCTATTTCAGTTACAAACTTGTTCATATGCCACATTTTTCGTTTCTCCATTAGAAGCTAAAGTTAATAAAATAATAATAATAGTAATAAATAATTTGAACGAATTGTTTAAAGAGCATCGAACAGAATAAAGAAGTATTTACCTTCGATTCATTCGGATTCGTAAAAAGTAAATTCTGGTCTGATCGTGATTTCTTTTTTTTATTTCATTCATATACTCTTCTCAACAGTTTCAAATATTGTTTTTCTACGAAATTTATTATTGTTCACTAATTTGAAACTAAGTTTTGCGATGTGAAAGAAAATTTAAATAAAAATACGATCGGATCGTAATGAAGCAGAGGTACTCATAAATGCAAAAACATAATCATGCAGCGACACGTCCATACATAGATGCAACCTGAGACGCTAAGCAAAAAATAAATTTCAAATCCAAATTTATGTAGGTAACGTTTTCGGCAGTGGCTTACTTCGGCAGGTTTTTGCATAAGACTGCGACAGAAAACCACTACCGAAGACGTTCGACACCCCATATCTTTAATTATTTTTCAGTTTTATTTTCAAATAGTACAGGGAAAATGACTTGCGTTTTTTTTCCGCGGACAATCATCATTACTTCCCCGAACTATGATTTTAAGAACTTTGTATTTGAAAAAGTAGGTTCAAAGACCACGAGTCACCCCTGGTTTGTATTAATCCGAAAGAAATAAAAATACCGGTTTTTTACCGGTTTTATCGGTTTTTATTTTTATGAATACCGAAATACCGGTTTTTCGAAAAGTCGGTAATACCGCCACCCTAGTTCCCATACAAACAAAACACAAAATTTTGCATAACTCGAGAACTAATCAAACAAATGGAACCAAATTTGACGTATGAAGATTTTTGCAAGTAAGAAATGTTTATATGGTTGATTTACATACCTCCCTTCTCTGGAAGGGAGGAGTCCCATACAAATGAATCGCGGATCTAAACATATAAAATTGTAGTCCTGTCTGTCTGTCTGATCCATATAGGCTCGAAAACTACTGAACCAATTGGCGTGAAATTTGGTATATAGGGTTTTGGGGGCCGGGAAAGGTTCTGAAGATAGTTCGACACCTCTCCAACTTTTGTAAGGGAGGGGTCCCATACAAATGAAACACAAAATTCTGCACATATCGAGAGCTATTCAAGTAAATGGAACCAAACTTGGCATGTCAAAGTTTTTAAAGTAAAAATATATTTCCGTGGGGGCTCGATAGCCTTCCCTCTTCTGGAAGGAAGAGGTTCCATACAAATGAAACACAAATTCCGCACAACTCGAGAGCCAATCAAGCAAACACAACCAAATTCGGCATGTCAGGGTTTTTGAGAGCAAGAAAAATTTGAATGGTGGTAAGACACTTCCCCCTCTTCTCAAAGAAAGGGCTTTTACACAAATCGAACATAAATTTCTATGGTGATTTGGCACTTCTCTGTGATCTGCAACGGGGGGGGGGGGGGGGGGGTTGGTAGGTCTTAGACAATTTAACCAAATATTTCAACTAGTTTTTCCGGGAAACAGCCTAAAATGATCGGGATGATGCACAGGAGCAGAAAATCGACCTCAGACGTCATTTTTTAATTTAAGAAGAAAACTTCCGGTTTCTGGAAAACAGCTAAACATGAACGAACACCACCGAATATGGTTGTTTCCGGAACCAGAATGACGCTCAGAGGTCAAAAATTGTGTACTTCCGGAATCGTAATAATGCGCTGAAACCACAAATCGATCTTAGACACCATTTAGAATTATAAAATGGGCACTTCCAGTTTCTGGAAAACAGCCAAAAATGGCACATTTCCCCTCAATATGAGTATCTCTGGACCAAAATGACGTACAGAAGCTTAAAATCGACCACAGACACCATTTTCAGTTTTAAGATGGTGACTATTCCATAACAACTGTGCAACTTTTCAGATCGATTGGTGGACCTATATTTTTGCGCCCGATTTTTGAAGTTTCCATACGATTTTATAAGGGTAAATCCACTTTTTCAAAACTTGTTCTCTAGAGATGTCCAGTTGGCTTCTTAAAATATATCAATACATGATATTTGTAGGAAATTTTCCTGGGAAAAACTCTTTTGAAGACCATAAGACGCTAAAATGTTTGTGGAAAAAGTCATTTCCCTCAAACTGATTGAATATCTAATGAACGGCCCACCACTAAATTTTTCTAGCAATACCTACTGCTGAGGCATACCGAAATAATTACAGGTATACCTCGATTTTAGGCACATTCTCGTTTTTGAAAAAAATCAAATTTCGCGTAAAATCGAAGCAAGATTTTCAACATTTTTATTAACCCCAAAATAAATTCCGTAATCGGAAATTTGCAAATTTGAATGGAACATCCAATTGTAACGTAACGCCAAAAGAGGGGGTTGGAAAGTTTGACAACCCATATAAAAAATTTCAAGGTTCGAAAAATAGTTACATAACTGGAAGGGGGATCGAAGAAGATAATTATTTGCGTTACGTAATTAATAGACGTTCTCTATTGGGCCGTTTATGGAAAGGAATTCACTCAGAATATCTGGAAAATGACTAAAAGGGATTACATAAAACAATAAATATGGGTGCGTGTGTATATGTGTATGTGTGCGTATGTGACCCACACATTTTTAGCCATACTAACACTGATTTCCATTGAAAGTCCATTTATCTTGCTTGAAATTTCATTCATGAATCAGGTAGGCCGAGTTCCTTATAAAGTTTAAAATTTTTCAGAGCCAACACGGTTTGTTTTATCGATAAACTGTCTTCGGTAAAGTTGTAGTTATTAAGAACCAGTTCGCGAGAGCCGTAACCGCTTTTCTGAGGGACGTTGTTTTGATGTTCTCCGATTGAGCTGAAATTTTCAGCGTTTGTTTGTCTATTCAGAGGAAGTTTTGCAAAATTTCAATTTTTTTCATTGAGATTAAGTGGGGTAAAACGGCCCTTGAAAATGATATGTCCAAAAACGTCCAAATACTAAAAAGTGCAATAACTCCTGCTAGACTTGAAGGATTTTTCTAAAAAATTATTGTATTATTCTACACTGAGAGAACTTCAAAACGCATGGTCACAATATATGAAAAAGAGGAAAAAATACATTTTTCTTTTAAAAATTGTCAATTTTCAGGGTCATCCTACTCTTCTCAACATCGCTAGAAAAAATGTCTGAATACGGCGTTTTGTAGAGCAACTCAAGAGCCTTAACTCATGTGTAAGCCAAGTGTGCCAAATGGGGTAAAACGGCCCTAGAAGGTTTTTTTCAAAAAACCGTCAAAATCACTAAAATCACTATGGCTCTGCTAGACTTAATAGATTTTACTAAAAATTAGGATTATCACTGTACCTTACCAGAACTACCTTCTTTGCCGGAAGATACGCAAATTGGGGTAAAACGTTCCTTCAAGATTTTTTTTTTCGAAAAATGCCGTCAACATCACCAAAACTGCAAGAACTCGGATTAGACTTGATAGATTTACTGGAAATTTGGTTATTACTCTGAGTGAATACGAACTTAAGGGCAAGATGACAAATAGGGACTATCCATTTTTCTATAACTCAAAGACGGCACAAGGAATCGACCTCATTCCAATCACGTTTTTCGGTTTAGGACACAAGTAATCATATATCAGTTTAAAAAAAATAACAATTTTTAGTGTTAACACTGAAAATTTATAATATGTACTGTATTTTGGCCTTCAGAATGACCACTATCATATATAGTCAAAGTTCAAACGTTTTGGGACGGTTTTCTACGTTATTTTTTCAACTCTATTTAGTATTTTTATACGCGGTCCCTTACACATTAGTAACGTATTCCCCACGAAAAAAAACCTGACATATTTTGAGTGATTTCAGACCTCCGTGGATGAACTTCAGTATAAATTCTCGAAAAATTATATGGAACATAGACATCTTCCTACCTCTCCCTTAAGTTTCCACGTGATAAATGGACAGCCCCTTATTTGTGAACAATGCCTAATTTATATAATCCTGCAATATGCACAATTCAAACAAAAAACTTTTGAATTAAAAATGTGTTTGAAAAAAGGGTGCATAAAATCGAGGTAAAATGTGCGTAAAATCGAAGTACGTAAAATCGAAGTACGTAAAATCGAAGTACGTAAAATCGAGGGTGCGTATTATAATTGAGGGTGTGTATAATCGAGAAAAGTTTGATGATAAATAATTTACGTAGTTGTACCATGCGGCCGTGTCTTGTATACCCAAGTAACACGGTTAGTCTTTAATAAGTTTAGGTAATTGATATATAACAAATCTCGTCACTATAACAATAACGTATAAACTTATATACAACTTGTTAACAACTCAAAAAGCGCAAGGGGAGGAGTCAATATAAAACATATATTCAACTTCAAATGAATTGTTCACACGACTTATATAAAACAACTTTATAACGACTATAACCACCACTTTTACATTTCTAGTACCATCAAATGGTGGCCTGTTATTAATAGGTCATACACAAATTGCACAAATGAGTTGAAATTTCACTCGCTGATGATTGTTTCTAACACATACAAAACAGATGACCCACGAAAATAATCATGGCTCTTCATTTGAGAAATTATCAATACAATCCATTGATAGAATAGGGTGTTGGTATAGTGATTAAATACAATAAATCTACGTGCGATTTCAGATTTGTCGTGAATATTTGCCTTGTACTTCGTTAAAATTTACGCGCTTCGAAAATACCACAATATGATAGTAATCAATATCCTTTTTTTTTAAATTTGAAATAAAGAAAAAAGTAAAAGTAAAGTGAGCCTCAGGTATATATTTTCGATAGGATTATATTATGAAACGTGCCTTTAGCACAGAAAAATGGTGTTGAATATTATTTTAGCACGCCGCTTGCGCTAACGAGGCAGCCATGTTGATTATTAGCATTCGTTGAATGGGTACACCGATTGCCCAAAGACTTTGTCCGTTATATAACCACTATCTATAAAGTTTATTTCGGTAAAAATATCGCATAATAATTGAAAAAAATGTACATTGAAACATCAAGGTGAACTGAGATGTCATGCGCTATGTACTAATTATTTGGACTTTCTTACTCTTTTAGCAAACCAAACGAGGAGAATCGTGAAACCAATTAAGCTAGGCTATATAAAGCTACTATAATCTATGAAAAAATCGCCTTCACCATCTTGATTATTGTAGTACAGAAAATAATATAAAAATTCTCCTAACTAAACCACGCATTAAGTAATATATTTTGAAATTTAAGTAAAACAGAAATATTCAAACATTGATCTGAGGTTATTAACGATGATCAAAATAATAATAATAAAACCGAAGATCGTTGAGCAAGACAAAAAAGAGAATTGAAACAAATCATGGCCGATCAGATCAAATGATTTTCTTGTTTTAAGTAAATTGAATGATAAATTTATTGATTATTATTTACTGTCAAATTAATTATTTATGTTTAATCAAACATAAATTCCCTGGGTGTTTAAATATTTTATATAATTTTGAATATTATAACAGTATTTTTGATCTGCACTGTATTTGATGAAGAAGAAATAGTTCACACCATAAAATCACATTTACACCTGATTTAAAACTGAACTACAACTTTTGCGGCCATTTTTCAATTTTGTCTCCACTATACGTTTTGCTGTCAAACACATATTCACCACTGTTGTCTCTCTTGCATTCTCAAGAAAAAAAACTAGTTATAAACATATTATAAATCAGTTTTTACAGCAATTCGTAATGTATTTACGACTTCAACTTGTTATTTCGATTTAAAACATCATTCCGATTTAAAACATCAATGCGAGTGAATTAAAACCCAATGTTTTCCCTGTAACTTATTTATGACTTATTTATAACTTTTTCCTTTCATTTTTTTCGTAAAAGATGTTGCATGTGTTACTTGGGTAGCACCCTCCACCATTTTTTTTTTGTTTTAAGTTAGTTTTTACACTTTCACAAATTTAACTTTTTTTCGGCTGATATTATTCCTCAGTTTCTCATTATTCATTTTGACCTTTTATTTAGTACGATTTATTTTTAATCATTGATTTAATTTTTAACGTAATGCATTAAAACTTCGCTTACTCTTTATAAATCGTTTGCGCTACTTCTACTCTTTTATTTGTTATATTATACAATAACGATACTGCTCATCCTGTGCTATACAATTATTGTTTTTTTTTTTCTTCTATAATTTTTTTTGTATGCAAATTTCTATCATTCTCTCTTTCCCTGTCCATTATTTTATTCAAGAATATCAAAGTTAATTTGGGAGATTACGCGTTCACATTCACATTCGTATTAGCGACTGTTTGTTGGAAACAATTTGTGTAGGTAGTAGCACTTATTTTTATTGTTTGATATGTTTTTATTCTACAATTTCATAAGTAATTAACAAGAACTTTGATTTATTTACATACTTGTAAAGTTTGTATGAACGTTCATTATTGTCATTGTTGTTGTTTAAAGCAGGTATGCCGTTGTTTTGCCAAAGATAAATAATACATTTGAAATACATATCGTATTCCGCTGTTGTATGTTTAAACGTTATTCAATATTGAATTAATGTGTGAATATTGGATTAAAGTTTAACACAATTTGAAAATTACACAATTCGACGTGTAGTGATCACACAAGTAAACACGTGTAGTAATCATCAAAAACGCACAAATTATCAAATTCCACATTCCAGTCCGTCTTTCGCAAGTCAAAAGCGGTGACCTGTCGGGTTTTTTTTTCGTTCTCGCGCAATGGATTAACCTAACCTTACAGAGAGGGAGAGCAGCCGCATGCGCACATTTCTTATCGCTGTGGGATTGGAGAGCGGGTCTTCTGGGATCACTGGTTGCTTATCCGTGAGACAAAATTTCAAGGCAACCAAAAAAACCAGAAATGATTAGGCAGACGAAAAAGCGAACAACCATAAAAACCATTCATAAAAAAACTCTCATCACTATTCCGCACAATATGCAAATGAAGCAATGAATGAATGGGATCGGTCCTCTCGGCTACTCTCTCGTAGCTGCGGGTTGTATCGCCTGCTCGGCTGCTGACGGCACTTTCGAATAAGAGTAACGGTTCAAGGACGCGACCATACGGTTATCGTTACGACTTTGCACTGGGCAGCTGCTGATTTTGTCAGATCGTAAGTTTTTTTTTCACTCTTCCGCCCAACCGTTCTTATCTTCCGAACTATGCTCATATATTCATTAGACGATTAGACGAGGTTGTAAATATATGATGATAGGCACACAGCGCGAGTCCAGGGTTATGGAGATCACGACACGCACACTTGAATGCGTGGCGTTCAGTTCGATGCTGGCTGGCCAGCCAGCTCCTGCTTGACAGCAAGTGAAAAATTGGAACTTTCATTCATCCTTTCTCCTGCTTTTTACTGCGCCCTTTTAAGTGAAAGTTTGTGTTTTTTTTCATGAATTCATTCATTGGCAAATCGATGCAGAATCGGCCCATCTTCGACTGATCCTACGGATTGGGATGTTGTCACGTTTAACGTATGCGGTGTTACATGACAACATTAAGGAACCACAATGTGGTGTCGAATTTCTTCCCATTCCGGCAAAGCTTCCATTGTGATTGGTCGAATGCCCACCCTTTAGATAATCCCTAATTTGAAGGCGATTTGTCAGACTTAGAGCCACTAATCTGAGCTCACTGCCCAGGGGACTCTGATTTACGACTTGCTGCTTACTGTGGTTTTATAGTCCAACAACTGGAGTGATAAGCCACATAGAATTAAAGACGGAGGCGCTTTTAATGGCGGCGCAGCAGTTAAAGCAATCATACTTATGAGAAAGCGCTAGCATTTTTTATGGCGTTTTCATGATTGTTGCAGTTGGGATCCAAAGCGTTGATTGTGAGTTTACAAAGTAAAAATAGAAATTGGAAATTTTTGGCGGTGCGCTTGGAGGTTAGAACAATTTATAGACGAAGAAGTTTCATAAGAGCAACCAAATGAACATGTTTATTTTTCAATACTTCACATTCCACCGATTAAAATACTTCAATATCCCTACATTCACCACAATAAGAAAGCAGAACGACATGATAATAGATAACTGCGCAGCATTCCAACCAGAGAAAAAAAAAACTGTATCACATCATCCTGTAACCATTGGGTGTAAATCGATTTTTTATTGTATTTTTATTGATGCTAACCGCCAACACCGGCTCAAGAAAGTCGGAAACGGCTGCCGCTGCGATTTTCCCCCGGGGCTGCTGCACTTAAAACCGATTCTCGAAAATTAACACTTCCAACAGCTAACC
The DNA here is from genome assembly GCF_029784165.1 of Wyeomyia smithii. NCBI lineage: Eukaryota > Metazoa > Arthropoda > Insecta > Diptera > Culicidae > Wyeomyia > Wyeomyia smithii. The sequence goes on from NC_073694.1 coordinate 52,102,216, forward strand.
ATAAAAGTAGCACACAAATGCATAGATTATGCAGCTCCATACATCAATACCATTGCCGGTTCGCACGAAACTGCATTTAAAAGGCAATAAACCACACCGGTTTTTCGTTACGTGACTCGCCGGTAAAAAGGGTGTTCCGCACTGCAACTGCATCTATTGCTGGTTCTAATGGGTTTCTTAGGTTTGCAGCAGTCCGCGCTTGTCTTGGGTTGGTCCATCTTTTGTCTGAGGAAAGGGGGGACACTAGAAGATGGAAGCTATAACCGACTATCAATGAAGGGTGTGTCGGAACTGCCGCCCCGTGAATCGGCGCTGTCTACCGCGGTTTTTCCCGATGCGGTGAACCGTATGGTTTGGTTAAGGCCGGGTCGATTGCGTGCCATCATCATTAGCGCGTCGTCGACGGCATCCGCATCGAAAGAGGAGAGCGGAAAAGAAGAAGAACAGGCAGCTATTGTAAAGCACCTGCGAGCTCGTGCTCGAACGGCTATACGAGAAGACACACAGACCGGACCGCCGTCGATCCCTAATTAGACATCGGAAATGATCTTGTTACGAATTGTTCGGCTCAGCTCTCCTTTAACTCATTCCCTGGCATGTCCCGGCATGTGCGCCAACCGAAGCGAGCGCGGGCTCCTCTTGTAGGGAATGTTGTTATTTTTTCTGTCTTCCGCAGCAGTAGCCGCCACCTGTGTACCAAACCGTGCGGCACTTTCGTCTCCCTCCATGCGTTCGGGCGGGTAAGGTTTTCTCTTTCGATAAGTAGCTTCAGGGGAGAAATTAATTAATTATCGCAATTATTACTCCTCTATTGGTCCGTTTGAGTTCCTCGCGAGGTAGAATAGTTAGGCGGCAAGAAACAAGTGTCTGGCCATGGAAATCTGTCTGGCCGACGGAAGGGGGAGGCTCGAAGCAAAGCTTTTACATTTTAATGACTGCTTGGGAGAGCCCATAAAAGCTTCCAGCTACCCGAGGCAGGCAAGCAAACTGCGATTTAGCGGCCACCAACCGGAGGAGGGAGCGGGGGTGCCGATTGTAATGCGCAGCACCAACCTAACCTCTCTCGAGTGTTCTGTTTATTACCAACGGCTTACTTCTCTTCGACGCACCAATCGGTGTTTGTTTATGTTTAACCGGGGCTCGTGCTGCATCATTATCAGAAGTGTCCAATTGTGTGCACCCAAGTAGGCCGGGTCGAAGTCCAAACCATAGGGTAAATTATAGAACGAACGGTACAGACGTTCTACAATGTAAAGTAATTCTATATATTCATATATACAATGTAAATTGATTCCATCGTATATTTTTCTAATTTCGGTTTGGAAAAATTATCAATAAACTGTACATATTACCTACCACTGTTAAGTACAAAGAGAATTAAACTCAGCTTAAACGTTTCGCTAAATTAAAGCTGAAACTAAAAAAACAGGGAAACGTTTGCTATAGCTCTATCCAAATTTATACTCAGTATGACTAAGTCACTATAGCGAGGGCACAGGATGCAAAGTGAGAAAGCGCACTATATGTCAAATTTATACTAAGAACTTGCAAGAAAATGTTCTTATGCTATCGACAAGAATGTATAAAGATATTGCCAGCGTTAACTGAGAAGCGAACGGTACTGGATGTCCTCCTAATTCTTACTTCATGCAACTGATAAAGAAGGCAAATAAAGCTCGATCATAATTAACTTTTTAAAGTCTTTTGCGCGGTAAACAGTAAATTTTTGAGTACTGTTTTCTAAAGTTTATTTTTGTGTTATTAAACATTCGATGCTACGCTTTGTTTAGTGGTAGTTTTCCCTTCCAAACCATCCCGATTGCGTCTATTTTTACCATAATTTAATCGATGCACATTTTCGCGAAACTCATTTTGTGTTTTTCCCTTCTGTTTCTGCCTGAATATTTTTTGATTACAGATTTTAAATTGTTCACTAATATTGTTCCATTATTTCTATGTTTTCAATTCGTGTTATTATTTATTTATTCACATTATTTCATTACACATTCGTTTCACACATTGTCTTCTTTTTCTGTAACTATTATTATGTAATTCTGTAATTATTATATTTTCAGTTTATTTGTTTGATCTTGGATCAGCATTCGTGAAACGGATCACTGAAAATCGCGATGTCTGATTTTTTCAAATTAGTATTAAAAACTTTAAGAGTTTCACTCGGAATGTTGATTTCCAATTTTTATTGAATTTGAGTAAGTTTTCAAGTTTTTATTGTCATTTGAAAGTTAAGTCAAAATTGTTTTTAAATAGACATAGCTTTAAAAATATTGCATCGAATTTGATGAAATTTTTACAGCAGATGCATCCTAAGTTTTAGTTTACGAAAATATTATTTTTGGAGAAAAAATATTTTTTCAATAGTAACTATTTATAGTATTAGATAAAAGTATTAGTATTAGATAAGGATACTGACATGAACATATTGATACAAAAAAGTCTACTAATCTTAGCGTTAAGGGAGTTGAAATAAAATTACTACTGAAATTTACCGCTCCAGACCATCAAATTGATTAATTCCAATCGAGTGTGTTCCCTAACCTATAACAAGAAATACATTGACAGAAGACAGGCTGTCGTGATACTACGTTATCCTTGCGGTCGTGTCTTACACACAATCTCTCCAACTTTTTTTTAATATAAATGCCTCTTGATTTTAATTTTTTAAATCATCATGAAATATGCTCATCGCTAGCTACAACTTTGTTCCATCTTTCCAGCAGAGCTTGAATACCGTTACGTTAAAAGTGTTCGTCTTTTGAAGTTATCTACGAATCAAGCCATTTTTCGATGTCTTCATATGAACAGAACTGCTGATCAGTCAGACCAAGTGCCATCGAACGAAACAAGTAATAATCGGACGGCACAATATCTGAAGAATATGGTTGGTGAGGTAGGATTTTCCATTTGAGGACGTCTATGTGAGTTTTAACAACTTTGGCAGTATGAGGCCGAACGTTGTCATGCAGTAGATTCACTTTCTCGTGCTCACGGCTTAATCGCATCAATTGAAGTCGATACCCTTCCCCACCCTCACTAACACGCAGAGAATCCTGAGTAAGAATCCCCAGGATACCTTTAACTCGGTGACGGAATCGTGAAAGGTATCGCAAACACGATCCGGAGGATTCCCACTCAGGATTCTTATTAAAGAATCCTAGAGCCATATACAGGGCATTTCTGAGGATTCTTTTTTCAGGAATCCTTTTCAAGGACGCTCACGAATCCAATGTGAGGAATCATAGAGAATCTAAGCGAATCGTATGTGTTAGTCCGGGCAGTAATGTTTTTATTTGAATTTTATTACAAAACTGTTTGCTGAATACCTCGAAACTCTAGAAACTGGGATTTTAGAGATACAGTTCTTCTTATAAAATAATCAAAAGAGTTTTCCATTCATTGTTCAACTCTAATACCCCGAATATGACTATTAATAACTTATATTAACGCGGTACATCAAGATGAACAATTCTAAGTGACAATTTGATATTTTGTACTGTATCCATGAAAAAATTGAGAAAAAATATTTTAAAGACTTTTTTTACCGGAGTTGTAAATCGAAAAGGCACAAAAAAATCTAACCTTTCATGAAGCCATACTATATATTAAAATACATATTATATATAAAAAACAGATTCATAACAATAGACTTGAAAATTTCATAACTCCGTCCGTTTCTCGATTTGGTTCCAGTGTGGTGTCTGTTTGTTGGGTATAGAAACGGAAACGTAACGTACGCGACGGCCTATGTGCTGAAAAGAGTGCAAAATGCATGTAAAAATCGAAAACTTCAGTTGACCATATCTTTAAAACTACAAATAACCCAGTGTAGTTTTGTGTTTTTCTGTTAGTCAGACTCTATCTTTAAGTTTGAACTCGTTTGCGCCTATTTCAAATAGCCACGTTTTAAACATTGGAGTTGAATATATGATTGAATTCTGCTTTTAAAAAGCCTTTTTATAATAAATCTCGTATCTCTGGAATCTCAATTTATTTATAGAGGTTCGTAGTATTCAGTAGACAGTTTTGCAATGAAGTTCTACACAACTTCGCAGAAGAAACTATAAGGCAAGTCAAGGTTAAAAGTTAGATGTGACGCCATGTATACGGTAAACATTGTTACTCATTATATTACAGCATATGAAGGGCAGCAATATACGAAGCAACTTCCTAAAAGATATGGATAACACAGGACTTGAAAGAATAATTACGGCATCCGTGCGCCGTTACAACCTGACCGAGTTTAATGAATACTTTTTCATAAGTTAATGAAATGAAACCGTTTTCACACAAGTCACGATGCGGTGGAGAAAACTCTCGCGTTTTCGCCGTTGGAGCAATTATTCACAGACGAAAAACGACATTCAGCATCCCTTGGCATCAAATCATAAGAAACCCCAGATACCTGTTTTTGAGTCATTCCCAAAGCATGCAACCGCTTGGAAATGAAGCTGTTCCTGCGTTTGGCATAGATCTTCATCGAGCAACTCCCCCTATTCAGCGGCTTCGATGGTTTTTGGCCTTCCCTCACACGAACAATAGTCAACATCGAAATTGCCATGTTTAAAGCGATGAAACCAATTACGGTACGTTGTTTCACTTAGAATTTCCATAATTGGATTTTAACTCTCGATGCGCTTCAACCGCCGTTTTCTTTGAATGATGAAAGTGAAAAGTAACACTTCTCACAAGTGATAATTATTCGGCACAAAATCAGACATTTTCACACAATCGACTAATTGCTGTTGGCGCCATGTATTGCCAAATAGCGAGAACTTTGTTGCACATCTAATAATGGTTTCCTGGAATTCCGTCTGTCTCATCGTTTTTGTTGTGTTTACTTTTTAGTGTTAAATGATTGCATGTTGCTAATCTCTGGCCGTCAATGTTTTGTCTCTTTTTCTGTTGATTTAAGTACGGAATTCAGTACATCATATTGTTTACCATATTTTGTACTTTATTGAATTATTTTCCTTCCACAATTTTCATCTATTTTTTGTTGTTTCACAAGCTGTTCGTTCTATGTTTAGTTGTTTTTTTCATATTTAGTAATCTTAGAAAACATATGAAACTGCAGTTCTTTTTGTCCATCTGATCCATATAGACATCACGTTCAGTATCTTGAACCGATCGGCGGAGAAATGTGTATGTGGGGATCTCTGGACCGGGAAATATGATAAGGATAGTTCGAGGATAGTTCTGTATGGACTTCCTCACTGCGACCAGAATCGTTGATCTATTGTGAGATATACCAAGGTGTCTGCTGTATCCCGCACTCTATTGAGAAGTGGCATGCTCATTATTATTTTATCCGTGCTCGTGTATAATATGAATTTACCCTCCCTTCACACGCCACTGCTCTATTATACCGAGCCTCGTAACTCCTGCCGAATATCGCAAATGATAATTTTTTTAAAAAGTTTTGCTGTGCGTCCTTCTGGATAGTTTTTTGATAAGAGGGGCTTATTTTTGTTAAGAAAAAGTCACGCAAAGGTATTATAGAATTCAGTGTAAGGAAAGGGTGAGTGGTGGGGAAGCCATAGAATAAATCCACTTTAAGTCTATTTTGACACCGCCTGGCCTGATTCTACTAAGATTCGAACCCACGACCATCCGCTTCACAATGCCGACTCTGTAACGTTGCGGCTACGCAGCTTCCAACGTGAAGGTTTATCAGGGAACGAAATATTCCCAAGGTGGTTTGAAACCCTCTTCTGGAAGGAAGGGCTTCCATCCAAACGAAACACAAATCTCTGCACAGCTCGAGAACTAATCAAGCAAATTAAACCAAATTTGGCATGTAGAAGTGTTTTTAGGTAAGAAATATTTTCAAGATAGTTTGACACACGTCCCTCTTCTGGGAAGGAGGGCCACCATACAAATGAAAAACAAATTTCTGCAAAACCCAAGAACTAATCAAGCAACTGGAACTAAATTTGACATGTGAGGTGGCATACAAAAATTATTGATATTGTGAGCGTTACGGTTTGTTACATAGAGGAGAGTCGGTAAGATCAGCGTTTCGTTATAAAAAATCTCTGGAGAGACTTTCCAAAAACGAGCATTTTTAATAAACAAATCCTTCTACAGCGTAACGTTATTTATATGAGGGGTAGGTGTTGGCATTACGTTGTGTTACATATGAGGGGGTTGGGGTTTCAAAAATTGGGTTTTTGCGTTACGTAATTTATGGATGTCGCCTGAAAGATTTTTCTCTTCTCAACCCAGGTAACAGAACTGGTTATATCGAAGTTTTATAGCGCTATATTGATAAAACCAATATTGTAACTTGGGAAAGGGAGGCTCTCATACAAATAAAACACAAATTTCTGCAAAACTTAGGAACCAATCAAGCAAATGGAGCTCAATTCGACATTTGAAGGTTTTTGAAGGCACAAAATCTTTCTGTACCAATTTGTTAACATCTCACTTCTGCTTTTCGTTTTCTAGTTATTTGTTGCATTTGGAAGAAAAGTTGCCGTTGCTATTTTTTTCAAGCGTTATGGCAAACTAAAGCCAGATTCTACGCAACATTCAAAGCGACTTTGCATAAAGTTTCATAAAAGTTAAGCCATTTCCAGGCTATTATTAGTACTTTTTTTTTATTTTGTTGACTTCTCAAGACTGTTTTCATCACGTTGTTCACGCTGCAAATAGAATTGTAGGGAATGCTTGTTCAAAGATCACAAAAGCGAGGAAAAAATCGCCTAAAAAGTGTTTAGCACCCTGGAATAACTTCAAAAAGCGAGTGGTTTTCAAAATATGACTTCAAAGGTGTTACACAGGATGTATTTTGACAATATTCATACAAGGAGAACAGAAATCAGATACATGTATCCTGCTGATTAATCGATGTGCCGAAAAAGTTGCTGTCCTGAAAGACAAAAAACTTATTGTGCACCATTGATCACCATTCCTCCCTCCCCTGGTCAGGTGTTTCGCTTGATTGGCAAGTGAGCCGTCCTGCAGAGCGTATTCTAATTAAAGTTTGCGGGTAGAATATACACATACATCCTATATTTACATGCATCGATTGCTTCTGGTGGTAATCGGAAACCTCTCGGTCACGGGCAGAGGAGCCGCCCAAACCCAATCGAGAGGAGGAAGAAGTACTTGAGTTTTTTGTTTTTTTTTTCGGTTTTTCCGTGCACTCTTCATTTACGGCGGTTAATTTCTCAATCCAACGACCAACGGACCACTTCTTCTCGTACGCCACTACTGTTGGTGCCGCACTTCGAGGAAGTCAGGCAAAAACGACAATATCATTTGTTATGACATATTCTCTAGACGGCGAGCACTTCTGGGACACTTGTGTAAGGTCGCCGCATCTGGGTGACAGCAAGATCCATCCATCCATCCGTGGGTCGAAGAAAGTGCGTTACTATGAGTTGTTTTTGCTCATGTCGCCAGCCGTTTGCCCGGTCGCTCTTTCCACTAATGTTCGGCGCGAAATTTATAGGTCCACTCGACTTCCCCATATATGGTTGGTACGTAATCATAAATTAATCACTGTTTAATTAGATCCTTCTGCTGGCTACGGCTACGCTAGTAATACCAGCCACAGCACGGATGATGTGACTGTGTAGCGTTTTTTCGTGTCTGGGTTCTCTTGCCATGCACTGGACGGGGGATTTGTCCTGCTTGCCAGCCACGGGTCGATTATTTTCGTTTTAGGTGGTAGATATTTTCCCGGTTTGTTCGTGCGCTCGTACAGAGTGCGTGAAAGTTTTTAGTTTCACAGTTAAGTTTTTGTGGAGATTAATTGTCGGTAGGAGAGTGTATCGTTCGTTTTTTTTTAAATTGTTTGTCATGATAATATATAGGTTGAGTACTACCAGTAATGGGGGAAAACCAGCACTAGGATGCTAAAGGTTTTTCGTATTTAATTAGGAAAATAAATTACTGTACTCATCCGCAGCTGTTATTGCCTCAGAGTGGTTTAAAAAGTTCCATGGAATAAAGCAGTCCATCAGTCAAGTTGGCTTACAATTCACGCTAGGTAGTACGTATATAATTCAAATGTAATCTTATGTCGAACAAAAGTTAGCATGTTTGTTCTATGCAATCGCTCTTATAAGCAACTAAAGCTACAAGAAACAGTCGTTAAGATGCATGCTAAGGTGCCGTTCTGTGTATCGCCACGCGCCCAGAGGGCGCGCTGAAGCCTTGGAAACCCAGTTCTGCCGGCGCAAACGTCAAACCGTCTGGTTTGTGTTGCTACCAGCGGCGCGTGCGCAGTTTCATAAATTAAAAATGTTCTTCTCAGTCGGAGATGGTGGTGCGTAGAATAAGCCATCACTCGACGGTGCAACATTCTTCCTGCAACAGGTGGCGAGGGGTGAGCGGAGCAAGAAAAAAAAAAACAAGTAACATTTACTCACGCACATTTTGCGCTACCCGATCCCGCGTCTTCGCCGGCGGCCGAAGGAAAATGCAACATCCTGCCTCGCCGCGGGTTGTGCTCATGCCGGTAATAAATTGATAACTTCTTACGTAACATGATTTCCATGCTGCTTTTTAAAGTTAAGTTAACCGAGGGAATCCCGTGCAAAGGTTTACCATTCTGGTTGCAGAGGCACATTACGATTTTCTTTTTTTGTTACATGTTTGAGGGGGGCAGAATTGTGTTCGTTAATTTGGAGATAAACATTATTTTTTTCACCCGGAGTTCTTTGGATTGATTTCGCTTAGTTGATTTTTTCAGAAAATTTACCAATGTTTATTTGCTGAGAAATTGAACTAAACGAAGGGGTGCAATCATTTCAAAACACTGAGAGGCAGATATAAATTGGAACATTATGCTTATTATTAAGAACATTCAAATTGAAACCAAATCAACAAACCGCAACGAAAATCTAAAGAAAACGATACCCATTTTTTTGTAAAAAAAAACAAAAACGTCTTGAGAAGTTTTCCAAATTTTTGAAAACCAATCTTAAATTAAAAATAGAATGATACTATTTGAACAAGAAAGATAAATAACGGGACACTGTTAAATGCACTTTTCAGTCTTTTAGGCACTACAAATAGGTGTTGGTGATTTGACTAAATCATAAACACTTTGATTAGACTTCATCAAGAGGAAATGCTTCTTAACTTACATGTTCAGTAACTTACTTACGGAGTAGCGAAAAAAGTGACAAGAATTACCAGGTGTATTTTTTTCTTCATGAAAATGGTGATAATTCACGAATTGTAAACTGCACCAACGCTTCATGGAAACCAAACGGATTTGAAGTTCTGTATATATTTTGGCTCTTCTCTAGGTTCAACTCGCCCTAAACTTGATCGTAATAACCGCGGAAAAGATTCATTTGGATCTGTTTGCTAGTACAAAACTAGAACCAATCTAGGAAACCCATATTTACTTTTTTAATAATTTTGCGATGATTTCTGGCAACTCTGGGTGTAATTCAATATCTTTATACACTAAAGTCGCTTTTTACGCGGAAGATACGTGCCGCGTAAAAAACCGCGTAAAAAAACCGCGTAAATTCCGAAATCCGCGTAAAAAAACGCGTAAATTCCAAAAACCGCGTAAAAAAAAACGCGTAAATTCCGGAATCCGCGTAAAAAAACCTGCGTTAATTTTGCAATCCGAGTGAAGAGAAACCGAAATCCCCGTGAAAAAACCGCGTAAATTCCGGAATCCGCGTAAAAAAAACCGCGTAAATTCCGGAATCCGCGTAAAAAAACGTGCGTTAATTTTGCAATCTGAGTGAAGAGAAACCGAAATCCACGTGAAAAAAAAACCACGTAAATTCCGGAACCCGCGTAAATTCCGGAATCGGCGTGAAAAAAGTCGCGTAAAAAAATCCGCGTAAAAAAGTGTACTTCTAAGCGACCTTAGTACTTCTAATCGGCAATACATTTGCGGCAGGGACGCTATGGGAGAGATTCTGTACGTTTGCAATTCTCACTGAGATTGGCCCGCTATTTAGATGGTGATATTGAAAACGATTCAAGTTATTTTTTTTGGAAGCCCATGTTGAATAAGTAAAGAAACGGTATTTTGTTGATCAAATTGATGAACACCGCGTTCACTGGAACTCAATACTTTTTTGGACCCTTCGTCTTTCGTCAAAACTTGGATCACCAAAATGGCTCTAGCTCTTGAATTTCTCTATAGAATTTATCAGACCTACATATCATTGGGAAGAGAAAAGATAGGGCTTTTGGTGAATTTGACGCGTTGGATAAGATCATGTTTGAGCAGAAAAGAGTAATAGATAGACTATAAGAATAAGGTGAATTGGGGCAAATTATACCATTTACAGGACAAGGATCTAAATGAACCATTCGATTCCCTGAAACTTTTCACAAAGGATAAGTTCACTTTTAAACAGTGAGCTAAGCGGTGTTTGTTGTTATACACGTTTTTGCACGAAAATCACAAAAACAAGGTGAAATGGGTAGGAATATACCATTTATAGAGCCGGAATCTAAAAGTAACCATCCTGACTTAGTCCCCCGGTAAATAGTTCGTTGGTTTTGTTCATTCGAAATGAACAAAATTCAATTTTCCAAACTTCTTTTTATGCTCCTCAGGTCATTGTTCCACCTGAGATTATTAGTCTTTGCAAAAGTGGAATGAGACTACCAAAAATTTATCATTTAGATCATTAGCTCAGCAGAAATTTTTAAACTGTAGTTTTTTTCCTAAGAAGTTAATTTAAGAATCATCATATAATAAAGTTCTTCTGACAAAGGCTATGTCTCGCCGCTAGGTGGATTAATTTGTGTCTGCATAAAATTTTTCATATATCTCAAAAACGTGATAAAGCCGAAATACTTTTCATGAAAAATTCGAGAGTGATAAAAACGAAACGCGAAAAAAAGACGAACCATGATCAAATCGATACGTCACTGTAATTAGATTGAGTCAACTTATCGGACACAAATAGGAAACGTAATTGTTTTTCGTGAAACCTACTCTTCTGAAAAATCCGCGTAAAGAGAAGCCGCGAAATTTCGACATCCGCGTTAACTTAAAAATCCGCGTATAAGGCGAGTGTGATTAGCTTGATTCGTTAGCCCCAACACCTATGAAAATGATTAGGTACTAGTTGAACTTATAATACAAATTAAAATGCTTGTTATAGCCTCTAACGCAAAAATAAACAGTTCAAAATGACCTTTTTTTTCTTATGTTTTTTTTCTGACCTCATGAAACCCATGAGGTCAGAAAAATACATAAGAAGGGAATGGCCCCAAATTAAAGACAGAATACCGAAGTACCGCTGAAAAACACCAAACCTGAAAATGATCGTGAGCTAAGCTCAAACGACCAAAGCTACGAAAAGCCAAAATTAAAAATATTACTGACATATTAAAATATTTTTGCTGATATTTTAAGATATTGACCAAGGAATAATTTTGACGTATGATATTCAACCTAACGAACATTGTTGAAGCTTTACATTCGAAATGATTTCCTTCTCTCTCTAGCTTTCTCTCTCTTTTTCGCTTTATCTCTTTCCCTTGCTTTCTCTCTTTCCTTCTTCCTCTCTTTCTCTCCCCACCCTCTCTCTCCTTCTTTTCTCTTCTCTTCTCTTCTCTTCTCTCTCTCTCTCTTTCTTTTCTTTCTCTCTCTCTCTCTTTTTCTCTCTAGCATTTTTCGCTCTCTCTAGCTTTCCTCTCTCTCTCTAGCCTTTTTTTCTCTCTCACTCACTTTCTAGCTTTTCTATCTCTAGCTTTTTTCTTTCTCTCTTTCTTTCTATTTTTGTTTCTTTCATTCTTTAGCTTTACACTCCCTAACTTTTTTTTCTTTCAAGTTTTTTTTTTGGTCTTTCTTTTCTCTCTCTCTTTAGCTTTCTTCTCTCTTTCTCTCTAGCTTTTCACTCTGTCTTTATTTCTCTCTCTTTCTCTCTAGCTTTTCTCTCTCTCTAGCTTTTTCTCTTTTTCTACCTTTTCTCTCTCTCGCTAACTTTTTTCTCTCTGTCTCTCTGGTTTTTTTCTCTCTCTTTAGCTTTTTTCTCGCTTTAAATTTTTTCACTCTCTCTAGCTTTTTTCTTTCTCTCTTTCTCTAATTTGTTTTCTCTCTCTCTAGATGTTTTCTTTCTCTTTCTAGATTTTCGCTCTCTCTCAAGTTTTTCTCTTGCTCTCTCTCTTTCTGTCTCTCTCTATCTTTCTCTCTCTTTCTCTTTATCTCTCTCTTTATCTCTTTCTTTCTCTTTCTCTCTCTATATAGCTTTTTATCTGTTTCTCTCTCTAGCTTTTTTTTCTCCCTCTAGCTTTTTTTTCTCTCTCTAGCTTCTTCTCTCTCAAGCTTTCTGTTCTCTCTGTCTCTCTTTTTAGCTTTTTGTCCCTTCTCTCTCTCTCTCTCTCTCTCTGTTTAGCCATTCTCTCTTCTCTCTCTTTTTAGCTTTTTTCTCTCTATTTTTTCTCTCTCTCTCTAGTTTTTTTTTCTCTCTAGCTTTTTTCTTTCAGTATCTCTAGCTTTTTCGCCCTGTCGCTCTGGCCTTTTTCTCTCTCTTTAGCTTTTTCTCTCTCTCTAGCTTTTTCTCTCTTTCTAGCTTTCTCTCTCTCTCTAGCTTTTCTCTCTCGTTCTCTCTAGCTTTTCTCTCTCTCTCTCTCTAGCTTTTCTCTATTTCTCTAGCTTTTCTTTCTCTCTAGCTTTTTCCCTAACTCTCTAGCTTTTTTTCTCTGTGTGACTCATCACTGCACTCAGAGTCATTTTGATCTACACTGGGGTCTTTTTTTACATGGGTTATTTTTATGCGGCTTTTTTACAATAGATAATTTTTACGTGATTAGGAAGATTATTTTTACGCGGTATCAAAGAAGCTTAGTATAAGAAAATCCAATAAAGTAAAAAATCAATCGTATAGTTAAGCTACATAAGAATTCTTGCTTTATCAATCTGAATAATGCATATTTTCAAATATATGCCGTTATTATCATTTGATAGGCAATTAATGTTGATTCGGGGAAAAGGAACAAAAATACATTGATAATTGTATAACGATACGAGTCGGGGTCGTTGCGATTAACTTCCGATTAAGGAACAAAAACTTAAAAATATGGCAAAATCAGGATAAAAAAGTTATTGCCTTGTTCTTAAACGAGTTTTCATTTTGGAAGCACTACAAACTCATTCTGTGTGTTTTGTTACCATTTTTATATAATTTTTTAAGTTTATGTTCACTTTCACTCGTGCTATTATTCTTCATCGGATCATTTCATTGAATGGAGTTTTTTTACGCGATTTTTTCAAATTACGCGGTTTTTTTCAACGCGGTACAACCAACCGCGTAAAAAAATACCCCGGTGTATTGTGATATTGCCCAGAATTTTTCCGTACTCCGAACTTCTTATTATTGGCAGTATCACTATTGAAGTGAGTGATACACTTATCATTTACATTCGTGCTTGTGTATGAGGTGTTACCCTCCAGTTTCAAGTTTACTGTTCTAATATACCGAGCCTCGTTCTATCCTATCACTATCGCCAAATTACAATTCCCGTAAGTGAGACGTCAGCTAACGTTCCTCTTTGGCCAGGTTTATTCTAAGAGGGACTTATTAACTATGTCAAGAGGAAGGAGTCTTATCGAAACTTCGTTCCCCAAGCCAATATCGCCAATAACAAGTCCCTGGTGAGGATAATTATTTCTGAGATCAGTTTTATTATAAGAAGGACTTATTTTGTCAAAATGAAGGAGTCTGTCGAAACCTATTTCTTACTATCAACACCGGGTCACAAACACACTTTCCTGAAGAAACTCTTAATGCTATACCTCTGATCAGTTTTATGATAAGCAGGACTTGCATTTTGTCAAGAGGAAGGAGTCTTATCGAAGCCTCGTTCCTGCAGCCAACATTGCGCAATAATTACAATCCCCTGAAGAGAACTATTGTACGTTACTCAGACCAGTTTTGTTATAAGAGGGATATATTTTCGTTAGGAGGAAAATCAACAAGAGTACTGTACAACTTAACTTGAAGGAAGGGTATGTGGTGAAGAGCCAAAGAATAAACTTAAGTTAAAGACCTTTGACAACCAAATGGCCTGATTCTACTAAACTTCGAGCCCACGACCATCCTTTTGTCAAAGCGAATTCTGTAACCTTGAGGCGCTCTTCTCTCTAGTTTTGTTTCTCTCTCTCTCAAGCTTTTTTGACGTGAGACTACGTCTTTGTTTACTATACTGGGAGGCATTCTGTAAAATTGGAAATTAAACTGGCAAATGTTGCGTCACATTTCAAACGTTAATAACAGCATAACCACATGATGGATAACAATAACCAATATGTTGTTGGATAGATAAAATGTATAACAATTTTGAAATATGCTAGTTATCACTCTAATTTCGTTGCTAAACGGTAAAAATGATAAAAAGTTTCAATAATAAATTTACGCGAATAATGAACCAATTACATGCGAGCATTCCTAGCACAGACGACGTGAATGGACACCATCCGTTCCCTGTGATATTCTCTGTATCAATATCGAAATAAACATTGACAAAGTCTCCCCACATCTGTTCAACTGAAGAACCAAAAACGAGACAAAATCTCTTTATTTTAAGTATCGGCATCTAGCGGTGGAGAGAATGCATTTTACACTCGAAATTTCATTACGTTTATATTCCATTCATTCAACAAAAGGACTGTATGAGCTCTCGCCGCTTTTTCATCGAGAGAATCCTTTGTTCTCCCCGGTACTGGTATAGCAAGGGTGCCTTTTCATGATAAACGGACAGTACCACCCGCATACGTGCAACGGTTTTTATGTAGATATATTTTTAATGAATTTCATTGTTGCCCAAGTTGAAAACTGAATATCTTGACTAACGACAATCATTTGTTTACATTGTACCTAATGTCGTACGCAGAGCTACAGCGCGTCTGATATGCATTTGTAGCAATGTTAGGTATAAAACGGTACGAGAAAAAAATATTGTCGTTGATCGAGAAATTCGGTTTCCAAGTCCAACGAAAATATTCAAGTAAATCAACTAACAGATTAAAATAGTTTTGACAGTCGTAAGGTGTATGATCCAAGAAAATTTGTTAGACAATGTTTGAATGGTTGGAAGATTTTTAGTTTAATTTGTTTTATTGACGTTGATTGTGAATTGTTACTGAATTTCCACATTGAAGATCTCTTGAATGCGATCCTGTCTCTACTTGATTTTAATAGATTCAACTATTCAAGATCACCTTTTTGCCTGGTCATTAAAGCAAAAAAAAAATAGTTTTTTGGTGCATGTTCAAACTATTGGAGCGAACTGTTCGAACGATGCACTGTAAAATCAATGTAGGATGGAACAGCAAAAAATGAATGCGAATGCTTGGGCACCGATTTGCTGCAGAGTTTTGTTCGAAGTTGCATATCTGTTCTGTGGTCTCCCCGTCCCAATAGGTCAATTTATTTTTGCTTCCTTGAGCTTAGACTAATATGATGTCTCGAAGGTAAAAGTTTCTCGAAAAGTTTGAAACAATTCCCATTCTTGAACAATTTCGCAACCTTCTTCCAGAACCTAACAAAAACTTATGTCTTGAAAGAAAATATGCCGGTAAAAGTAACAGTACCAGAGGAGTAAAGAGCAGGTCTCTCGTCGTCTATGATTGCAGCGGTACTCTTCTATTCGTACATTTCAGCGGTACCCTTCTATTCGTACTGCAGCGGTACTATTCGTATTGCAGTGGTACACTTTTGTTCGTACATTCCTATTCGTGTGCAATCGAGGAAAAACTGCAATGCTGCTGCTGATGGTATTTGAATGTTTATCTCATAGATATGATAACCATAAATTACTCAACAAGAATTGTAAATTTTTGCAACGGATATTTATTTAATTTTATCTTCGAAATTCACTAAATAATCGTGACCGGAAAGAGTGAATTCCCAAATATACACATTCAGAGAAGAGTAAGAGCCTGCGGATGCTTGTGAATTTTTGGTTTATTTACTAAGATTTATTCAGAATTTTTTTTTTACATTCCAAAATTGTTAGATGGAATATTATTATTCTAAGCTTTACCATAAAAAAACGTTTATTAGCTGTCTTCGTTATACAGCGAATGTAGCTGTAGGCAAATAAAAAAAAGCGTCAAGCAAAAAACAAAAATGGAATTGTTGATTGCTACAATTTTTTACTGGAACTTGTTAATAATTTAATTTAACATATCTTTTTATGTTTGCCAATTAATAAACCTTTGTAAGGGCTTCCATATTATTTTGAAAGTAAGATCCATATTATAGCTTTGGTTTAATCAGAGTTAAATTAAAAAAAACCATTCATTATGATAACGTAAGTATTATTGGATTTGGTTTTCGAGAATATAGAGTTAATTCTGGCTTTGACGTTATTCTTGGTGCTTCTTCAACAACCACGATATGCTTGTGCCTTATCAAATACATGTTGTTTGCACAAAAAAATACTACATGCACAATATCGCCAGATATAAACGATATTCTTTCGAGTGTGTTGAATATTTTCAAAAATTGATTTCCAGGGGAGGTTGAAAATAAAAATACGTACAGTCGCTGAGCAAACACATTGATTCTGTCTGCAGACTCTCTATATTTTGTAACAAAAAAATCCCCTAATTACAGCATTTAGTCACACGTCACCATTTCATACAACCCTACGGCTGTATACCTTGTAGTATTCTCTCTCTAGTTTTTTCTCTCTCTCTTTAGCTTTCTTTCTCTCTCTCTAGCTTTCTTTCTCTCTCTCTAGCTTTCTTTCTCTCTCTCTCTCTAGCTTTCTTTCTCTCTCTCTCTAGCTTTCTTTCTCTCTTTCTCTAGCTTTCTTTCTCTCTTTCCCAATGTTACTCTTTCTCCATGTTTCTTCTTTTCCATGTTTCTCTTTCTCCATATTTCTCTTGTTCTTTCCATTCTTCTCTCTTTTTTTGTTGAAGGATAAATTTACCTTTAGTAGACCCCCCTTTTCTGTAGTGAACAACGCGCCAGATCAACTCAATTTATGCGAAAACTCGAGGGGTGTTCAGAATTCTTCCTTCGGCAATCATCCTATCTAACTAATCTGTATCACAAACATTGATAAATTCTGCTTTATGTTAGGAGAAATTGAGGTAATATGACGGGTGGTCCATTATAGGTTAATAAAGTAAAGGGGTTTACTATAAGTTAATTTACCCTATATTGATTTGGAAACATAAACACTGAGTTAAGAAGTTTTCAGTATGCATGCGTTATGAATTAGGTAACTCTGTTTCGCAATTTTTTGATTAATGTTATATGAATATAGCAGCGCATGAGTACCTCACAAATGGAATGATGTGATGGTGTAACAAACCGTATCCAGCTTTCGGAATCGATTTTAAAGCGGACTACTTTCGATAATTTTCTATTCTCAAACTGTTCATTCAGAGTGACGGTTAAAAATTCAAATTTAAATAAAAACTGTTTAAAATTAGGAAATGCTTGTACTTCACTGCGTGAAGAATTTTCGACCTAGTTTCGAAAGAATTTAAATAGCTTGAGAAGAGTAAATTTTCAATGAAGATAACATATGTAACGATTATTTCTCGAACCTATGTAAACCTTAAATAAAACACACAATCAATCTGTTTTTAAATGCCAGATATGTAAATATTTTTTTTTACCAAAAACATAGTTTACAATGATTCAAACAAGTGAAAACCCGTGGCCCTCTCAATGTCACGGTAGTTACGTATTGTAATGCTACTTTTCGGAGGATTTAGTCGAATTGACTCCAATCCTCCTATTCCACCCACAGACACAGCACGGCCAGTGGCAAACATCAGCCGACGCGTCCCGCATCGTGAGAGGGTGAGAATCTGCCGTCTATGGGTAAAATCTTAAAATTCGGGTCAAGCAAAACCGAAGGACGTGATGAACAGTACAGTGCTAGGATAATTTTCTAGTCCCAACAAGCATGAACTTTACTCCGGGGAAAATTCATCTGCTAACGCAGCTGTCATTATGCAGATTATCCATTTTGCCGTCCTGACGCGACGCGACCAATAATACCACAGCGAGAGACCGAGGTTATTTTCAGAGGCTAATTTTCGAGGAAAAAGGATTGAGTGTAAACATCGTCAGGGAGGAGTCTCATCAGACTCTGGGCTAGCGCAGATGGTTTTCTGTGCATGGAGAGTTTTTGATTATTATTGACCACATCTCAAGACACATTCATTAGACTTCTGTAGAACTCACCACGTTACGCATCTAAATCCAGTGCTAAAAACTGTGCTGAATTTCTATTGTTTATTTGTCATGATTCTTTCCCATTTTTTTCTTTCGTTCAGATTAGTCATTGAAAGATAATTTAGAGAATTTTTTTTGCTGTCACGCTTACTAAAGAAGAAGATTAAACGCGTCAACAACCAATCCAAAGAAGCCATCAGCATAATGATGACTAACGATTGGAAAATGAGTTTTCATACCGCAAAGGGAAAGAATGTCAAATTTTTCTTCCGTTTGCTTTGTGAATTGCGTCGCGCTAGCATAGAGGGTCGTGTCAGGCGTCGAACAAATGCGAGAAAAAAGCCATCAACCTCATCACCACAGATGACATTTCTCTCAGCAACTAAACAAAGCAGAAATGTTTAGGATACATATGAATGCGAGATGCAACCAGCCGAATAGGCATTCACTGTTTCACACAGGTAAAAGCCGTGAACAAATTACGGATTCCGTCACGTTCGTATAGCAAACTGGATAAATATTGAAAACTAAAAGGAGAAACAAGAAAAACCGCTGGCGTCATGCATTGTAAATAGAGATGCTGTAGAATTCAGTCTCCAGAGATACCGAAAAGATCACTCTCTCATCGTTTTTGTTTACAAAAAAAATTGCATTGTCAGTGCTACTGTTTCTGTTACTGTACTAACTTTAGATTAATCAAAAATGTTACCTTTACTTGACTGTTGGTTTAAATGCATGGTATGTCTGAAAATAGAGAGAGAAAAAACAACAAATCAGTATTGGTTGCCAAAAGGTAAAAAAAAAGCAAGACGCCAACAGCTTTGAGAGCTATTCTCGATCTGGTCCTAAAGCGATGCTTCATGCAACAAATTGTTTGGGACGCCTTTTCACGCTGCACATCTGATGCAATAGTCTGCAGAAAAGTACAATAGCATGCATACATTAGAACTGCATGTTCTAATTTTAAAGCAATCGAAGACGACGCCCAGGAACTAGAAATGTTTAATCACACCAAAACCGGTTGTATTAAAAGCAACATTTTAAGGGATCACAGATTACAGACGCGGTATGATCGATGCTCGCTACAATTTGAGTTTGTTTTAGGTGAACAAGTTAACAATTGAGAGAAATGATCCCACGTGCATTCCAGAAAACTGATGCCAAGACATTGCCACCAAACGGACCTGTTTTCACCTACATTGGAGGGGATTTTTTCCGTTCAGTCCTTGATTTTGATTGTTCTTTCTTCTCGCGTGAAAAGTGGTAAATCCATGGTTCGTCCATAATTTCAATTCGACTTTGATAATGGATGTCGTCTAAGCGTTTTCGTAAAATTAACAGATAGGCAATTTCACTAATGTAGAAATCGCAATAAATTTTGAGTAACGTCTGAACCGAATTTCTAAAGCAGCATCTGTGGCATTCGATAAAATTACTGCTACGTACGAGGTCGAATCTATCGTCAAACAATACCCGTGCTATAAATACACACACACAAAACGAAATCCTTCCTGTGCTGTAATTTTCGCCAAAGCAAAACAATCCCAGAGATAGTTTGACTATCTAAATGCCACATCGCCTTTCGTTGAGTTTTTCCGACCCAGCAGGGTCGGCCTAGGGTGCATCCACTGCAGATTGCTTCCTTTCACGTGGACAAAAATAGACATGACCGTAACGGAAAGCACTTCTACGTATTAGAGTCTATCTTGAGGAATGTCTTGCAGAGGGCCCTGAATGCCATCGGTCGTACATTTACTGCGGAAAATCAAGACAGTTAAAATCATATGAGCAAACCGCAACAACATTCATCATCGTTTAAATTTCGCTACGCTCGTACAAAAAAAAAAGATAACAGGCCTTCTAATCGTCCTTTATTCCGGTCATTTCGACACGGTCCCACCCGCGTAGAATGGGAAAGCCGCCAATTACCGACCACAGCCGGTGCCGCTCTCCGATCAGAAGAAGTGACTGACCTGCGCCAGGGGTCGTTAATTTTTCATGTGCCCCTGAAAGTTTTCCTCGTACTCGAGCCTCTCTCTTTCGGTTCCTGGATCGGTCTTCAGGAAAGTTTCCCCGCGAGCATGGAGTTATTTCTACCTCACCTTAGTAGCAGAAAAAAACCGGACGGCAGCGGCACATTAATTATCCTTAATTTATCCAAAAGATGCACTGCCACTAGAAAGGAAATTGCTGAATGCAGGAAGCAGCCTTCTTTTACTGGTTTTTACGTTTTGCCTTTCTTCTAGAAAGGTATAGCAATCACTTGCAAAACCGAAGATATAAAAGTGCTCCAAAGGGCCGAATGGCATATATCACTCGACTCAGCTCAACGAGCTGAGCATTTTCTGTATGTGTGTGTGTGTGCAGATTTTTATTCTCACTCACTTTTCTCAGAGATGGCTGGACCGATTTTCATGAAATTAATTGCAAATGAAAGGTCTTGTTGTCCCATAAGACCCTATTAAATTCCATTGTAATCGGACTCTTAGTTTAGAGGTTATGTATCAAAATGTAAAAATCATGAAACACCATTATCTCTGAAACCACACAACCGATTTGAACAAAATTGGTTTCAAATAAACGGGCTACCTTGAAAACCCTTAACTTTTGAATTTTATAAAGATTGAACTAGTGGTTCAAAAGTTACGAAAAAAAACGTGTTCTAAAGACAGTTTCATCTCACTCATGTTTCTCAGAGATGGCTGGACCGATTTTCATAAAATCAGTGTCAAATGGAAGGTCTAGTTGCCCCATAAGACCCTATTGATTTGTTTTGCAATCGGACTACTACTTTGACTGTTGTGTTTAAAAATGTGAAATGTTTGAAAAGAAACATATTCCGAAGACTACTTGGACTCACTCACTTTTCTCAGAGATGGCTGAACCGATTTCCACAAAATTAATGTCAATTGATAAGTCTAGCTGCCTCATAACACCCTATTGAATTTTACTCTTATCGAACTGTAACTTCGTCTGTAATGTACCGAAATGTGAAAATCACGAAACTTCATTATCTCAGAAACTACACAATCAACATTATTATCAGACGAGCGGACTAGTTAAGCGTTAACTGATGAATTATGATTGAACACGTGGTTTCAAAGTTTGGCTGCCCTATACGTTCCCATTTCATTTGATTATAATCGAACTTAAGTAATCGTTATTAAATTGTTGATAAAA
The DNA here is from genome assembly GCF_029784165.1 of Wyeomyia smithii. Classification (NCBI taxonomy): domain Eukaryota; kingdom Metazoa; phylum Arthropoda; class Insecta; order Diptera; family Culicidae; genus Wyeomyia; species Wyeomyia smithii. Next base: position 52,123,554 of record NC_073694.1, read on the forward strand.
AAGAAAGTCTATTATCTCAAAAATTACATGACTTATTTGAACATAACTAGTGTCATACGAACGAGTCATCTCTCAAACTTACAAATAACAAATTTCATAACAATTTGATATGTGGCTCAAAAGTTATGGAAAGAAAAGAAAATCAAAGATTATTTGAAACGATACCTGCTTTGATCGATATTTGTGACCTAAATACAATTTAAATGCGGTATCGTACTATTTGAACGTTCCAAATTCGTTGATTCCTTGCGATGTGTTTAAAGTCTGCAAATGCACGGAGAATCGGCCATAGGATATGAACAAAGTCAAATAACAAATCGTTTGAAATGACTGGTTTTATCGAAATGACAACATCCTCGACTTTTGGCTTCTGTACATCGCCTCAATTCTGAATATATTCATATTGGGTGGTATTCGGTCATTTTCATTTTCTGGCATCAAACTGACACAGGTATTTAGTTATATTGGTTGTTTTCCAGAAACTGTGGTCGTCTTTAAATTCAAAATAGTGTCCAGGGTCAATGTTTGGTTTCTATGCATCATCTCGATATCCATATTGAGTATTATTTGTTTTTTTTTTCGACTGTTTCCTAGAAGTTGCCATTAAACAAATCAAAATGGTGCCTGATTGGTTATTTTAGGCTGTTTTTCACAAACCGGAGGTCGCCGTCTTGGATTTCAAAATGGTATTTAAGATAATTTCTGGCCTCTGAGCGTCATTCTCATTGAAGAAACACCCATATTGGGTGTTATTCGATCATTTTCGGCTGTTTCCCAGGAACCGGAAGTCGCCAACCTAGATTCCAAAATGGGTTCTGTGGTCGTTTTCAGCTGCTGTGTATCATTTTAGTTCCGGAGATACTCATGTTAGGCGGAAATCGGCCATTTTTGGCTGTTTTCCAGAAACCAGAAGTTGCCATCCTACAATTCATAGTGGTGTCTGAAGTCAATTTTCAGCTTCTTGCAAAATTCTAGCTCCGGAGATACTCATATTGGGTGGTATTTGGTCATTTTCAGCTGTTTTTCAGAAACCGGAAGTCGCCATCTTAGAATTCAAAATGGTATCTGTGGTCGATTTGAGCTCCTGTGTATCATTCTAGATCCGGATATTATTACATTGGGTGGAAATCGGCCATTTTTGGCTGTTTTCCAGAAACCGTATGTTGCCATCTTACAATCCAAAATGTTGCCTGAGGTCAATTATGGAACATATTGGTTACCACTGAAAACTTTCAATCACCAAATATGGTTCCATTTAGTTGATTAGTTCGCGAGATGTGCAGAAATTTGTGCAGAAACATGTGCTTCCAGAAGAGGGAGGGGCGTCGAACCATTATGGACATATTTGTTACCTCTCAAAACATTCTCATACCAAATTTGGTTGTATTTTCTTGATTGGTTCTTGAGCTGTGCGAAATTCGTGTTTCATTTGTATGGGACCTCTCCCTCATAGAAAAGGGAGGGGTGTCAAACCATCATGCACATATTTGTTACCTCTAAAAATATTCACCTGCCAAATTTGGTTCCATTCAGTTGGTTAGTTCTCAGGATGTGCAGAAATCTGTTTCATTTGTATGGCAGTCCTCCCTTCCAAAAGAAGGAGGGGTGTCAAAACATTATGAACATATTTTTTACCACTAAAAACATTTACCTGCCGAATTTGGTTCCATTTCGTTGATTAGTTTTCGAGATTGGCAGAAATTTGTGTTTCATTTGTATGGGACCCCTCCCTTCCAGAAGAAGGAGGGGTCTCAAACTATCATAGGAACCTTTATCGGCACCAAAAACCCATACATACAAATTTTCACGCCGATCGGTTCGGTAGTTTTCGAGCCTATATGGATCAGACAGACAGACAGACCGGACTGCATTTTTATATGTATAGATTACAACATCAATTTTTTAGAACCTTAAGAGTGAACATACATTTATTGGATTGAAGCGTTCTTTTAAATCTATTTTCATAAATAATAAGTTTGAATGAGAAAGGCTGGGTCTGACCACTAGGTGGATTAATTTAGGTTTTTTTTTTCACTTGACCTCAAGGCGTAGTTATCCTTGTGCACCACCAACCCATGATTTGATGTTAAGAAAGCATCGGCAAATAACAGAGACGGTAGAAGGGTCTCCGGATTTTTCTCACAAACAGGTCGCGACAGACAGGTTGCACATGTCACGGATCGTACATGTGAAGTCCCGGGGAGGGCAATAAGTCAAAAGCATTATTTACGACCCAAAACCCACAGGGTGGCTGAATAGCAGGCTGCTGACCTATCGCGGTAGTCTATTCAGCACTAGATTTCGAACCTGATAAACACCACCGGCAGCCCAATGATGCTTTCTCATCGTCGCAGAGGAAGCTTCTGGTGCGTCTTATCTTTATGGGTTAATTGGGGTACAGAATTGCGCGTGGATCGTAAATTATCAGAGTGGCTCTTCAGCTCAACAGACTGATAATTCAATTTCCTGCACTTGACCAGGACCTGCACGGAACATGAAATAAACGGAGAGGCGCGCAACAGCTGTCAGCATGGAAACGTTTTTTGCCACCCACTAAAGAAGAAGTTGATTGTCAGTGCTCGTCTATCAATTTCGGGCCGAAATTGCTAAGGCTTTCTGCATTTATAAATGACAGGTGGATGGTGAGCATTCGATTTTAGGTAATACATCATAAAACAACAGATGGATTGTCTGCTTTCCTAGAAGAAAAAACTGCAACAATTAACTGCATCCGACTTTTCGATTGAGTTATTAGTTTGGAAAAAGACCGTAATTTGTCAAACCTCTTAAAATTTTTGACCGATGAAATGTACTTTAATGAAATTGTCGATACCGAAATTTTTTTTTCATGTCAAATATCTTTGAAATGCATAAAACGTCGATCTGCTGTTCTGCCCATAATCGCATAGTTGTAACATTTGCAAAATTGTTTTTTTTTTTTTAACAGAAGGGGGAGGGGGGAGAGTTTGTAATGATTTATTTATGTACTAAAATATCTATTCAGAATTAATATTGTGTGTTCTGCCACAAATATATATATATATATATATACTAGCTGAACGTTCCCGGCGATGCACGGGATCAAAAGTTTCAAAATTAGAAATCATTTTTTATAATTCATTGTATTATTAGCACAGCTCACTTCAAAAATATTTCACATCTTATACGTCCATCATCACTTTAAGTACTTTAACATTCCAAGAACACACAGAACGGAAATACCCATATTGGATTGCATTTTGTGATTTTGGGATGTTCTACAGGAACTGTAAGTCGCCGTTTCGGGTTTCAAAATGACATTTGGAGCTCGGAAGTTTCGGAAGTATTGAAAAGGTTGGCCAAATACCACTTTAGATTATTTTCCTGAAACCTGAAATCGTTATTTTGGAAAATGTTGTGTGGGGTCATCACAGTTCCGAATATACCACACTCGGGTGATAACCGGATATTCGTCAATTATTCACAGTAAAACCTCTTTTTATGTAACTTTCAGAAGAAAGAAAACAAAGTAAGAAGGAACACGTCTGAGAAGAAGTTAACGTTTTAATCTACTTAACTACGTAGAATTTAAAAAAAATAATAAACCAATGAAATTGGGCCTTTCTTCAAGACAAATATCCCAAAACCTAGTTTTAGAAAAAGTAAAAAAATATTCCGAATCCCGTAATGTGATACTATTCACAAAACTACGAAAACATCAGAAATGTAATTTTTTTCTGCTCGACTCGCACCAAATTAAACCATAAATTCTTCTGCAAGAAAATATTAGCAGATGTTGAAGGAACATTTTATTGAAAAAAAAAATTACAAGCGAACTAAGCTCATGCTCAAAAAATCAAAATTTTGCATGTATTATACGTATAATATATATAAATTTCAAAAAGAGTAATTTAAAGTGTTTTTTTTTTATGCAGAAAATCATCTTCAAACATACGTAGGTTTTGAAGTAATATCTTAATATTTAGCAATAAGATACCTCAAATGTCTTTTCCTCAAATGTCTTTCCTGAACATTAACAAACATTTCAATGAAGAACAATTACATATTATAGCTTTGAATTCCGATTTAGAGGCAAATTGAGTTTAAATATTCATGAATTTGCTCGTTCAACGTAGTGTTGTGAATAATATCTCAATTTTCAGTAATCAAAAATCTGTTATATTTACTCAAAAGTCTTTCCTGAACATAAACAAACATTTTAATGGAAAAAAATCATACATCATAGCTTTGAATTTGGATTTAAAGACAAATTGAGCCAAAATATTCTTGATATTGCATGTTTTACTTAGTTTTGTGACTAATATCTCTACTTTCGGTTATCAGATAACTATTATTTCTTCTCGAATGTCATTCCTGAATATCAACGAACATTTTATTGAAAAAAATGACATGTCATCGCTTCGAATTCTGATTTAGAGACAAATTGAGCCTAAAAAAATATGGTTTTGCATTTTTCATGTGGTTTTGTGGAAAATATTTAAATTTCAAATAATCAGATACCTTTTATTTTTCCCTGAAATATGTTTCCTCAACACAATGAACATTTTATTATAGTAAAAATCACAGATCACTGCTTCGATTGATTTAGAGGCAAATTCAGCATAAAAGTCATGATTTTGCATGTTTCACGTAGTTTTGTGAAGAATATCTCGAGTTTGATTACCAAACAGATACTTGTTATTTTTTTCAAATGTCTTTCTTAAACATCAACGAACACTTTGATGTAAAAAGAATCACATATCATCGCTTTGAATTTTGATATGCAGACGAATTAAGTATAAAAAGTCGTAATTTCGCATGTTTTACGTAGTTTTGTGAATAATATCTCAAGTTTTAGTGATCGGATACTAATTATTTTTCTGTTAATGGCTCTCCTGAACATTAACAAACATTTTAGTTAAAAAAGAATAATATGTCATCGCTTTGAATTTTGATTTAGAGGCAAATTTAACACAGAAAGTCATAATTTTGCATGTTTTACGTAGTTTTGTGAATAATATATCAAGTTTTAGTAATTAGATACCTATTATTTTTTCTCAAATGTCTTTCCTGAACATCAGCGAACATTTTCATGTTAAAAAACCTACATGTCACCGCTTATTAGTTTTGATTTAGAACGATTTAAAATGATGATGAGTACTATACACCTCAGAGACTGAGGGAATAATATCAATAAGATCAAGCGTTACGGAATTCCATTTTTATATAGTAGAAGATATATATATATATATATATATATATATATATATATATATATATATATATATATATATATCTATATCTATATATATATATATATATATATATATATATATATATATATATATATATATATATATATATATATATATATATATATATATATATATATATATATATATATATATATATAAATATATATATATATATATATATATATATATATATATATATATATATATATATATATATATATATATATATATATATATATATATATATATATTATTGAATGTTATTAGCTTTCGCAGTTAAGTTAATGTAATTGTAGGAAAATTATTAAACCTACTTGTCAAGGAGAAAAACTTAAAATAATAAACTTAAAACTAACTTACTGACTATGAAGGGAGCTGTCGGAATTTGTTGATAATTTGGCTTGACATATTTTCTAATGTTTCTACATTAGTGAGCCTATGTAGCTCGTTCGTGCTAAACCGGCGAGGACGCTTCAAAATCATTTTTAAAAGTTTATTCTGAATCCTTTGAAGTGTCTTCTTCCTGGTTGCACAACAACTTGTCCAGATGGGATCTGCATATAACATTGCTGGCCTAAAAATTTGTTTGTAAATTAACAGTTTATTCTTGAGACAAAGTCTAGAATGCCTGTTGATAAGAGAATATAAACATTTGATATACTTATTGCACTTTGACTGGATATTTTCAATGTGCTCCTAGAAAGTAAGATTCTTATCATAAATTAGCCCTAAGTATTTAACTTGATCAGACCAATTCCACTTGATCAGACCAACTTGACCACACCGTTCATTTTAATAACGTGGTTATTGGTGGGTTTGAGAAATGAAACTCTTGGCTAATGAGGAAAAATAATTAATTCTGTTTTAGAAGCATTAGGGGAAATCTTCCATTTCTGCAAGTATGAAGAAAATATATCCAAACTTTTTTGTAGACGACTGCATATAACACGAAGGCTTTTTCCTTTTGCGGAAATGCTTGTATCGTCACAAAACAGAGATTTCTCACAATCTGGTGGTAAATCAGGAAGATCAGAAGTAAAAATGTTATATAAGATAGGGCCCAAGATACTCCCCTGAGACACACCAGCTCTAACAGGCAATTTATTAGATTTACCATTTAGATAGTTAACCTGGAGAGTGCGGTCAGTTAAATAACTTTGTATCATTTTTGTGAGGTAAAGCGGAAAACTGAAATTTGACATTTTAGCTATTAAACCTTAATGCCAAACACTGTCGAATGGCTTTTCTATATCTTGAAGAGCAGCTCCAGTCGAATAGCCTTCAGATTTATTAGTTCGAATCATATTTGTTACTCTAAGTAACTGATGAGCAGTGGAATGCCCATAGCGAAAGCCAAACTGCTCATTTGCATTTGTTCTTATTAATATGTGTTATCATTAGGGTGTCCCAAAAAAATCGATGTTGAAATAGTCAAGGTGCTCAGTCCTAAATTGAAAGATAATGTTATTTATAGCATTTTTGTAGAACATTTCGACTTTCTAAAAATTTGTTTTTAGGTTGCCCAAACGTGATTTATGAAAAAATGACTTGTTTAAGCTACAAACTCACTCTTTTGCACTTTTTTCAATTCTGTTCGATTCCTAAATTTTCCCATATATTTTTTTATTTTTGTGGGGTTGTTTTTGAATATTTTGCATGGTTCATTTCAGCATTGCATTCAGTTTTTTGACTCTCAGAGCCCATTAAACATCATAAAAAATATATTTTTTCTAATAATTTTTAGATAAAACCCTTCTAAACACAAATAAAAAAATTTTTTGATCAAGAACTGAAATTCTCATTGCGAAGCGGGATTTACGACGAAAATAAGTATGGAAAAAGATACTTCATATCTTATCGGGGAACTGATATATTGGCATTTTTCTATGTGATGGAAAACTGTGAATTTCAACAAATATGTTAAATAATCGTTTTATTTTGGGAGATAAAAAATAACAATGTTAAGAAAACAAATGCAATTTTAGATGTCTGATAACTTAGTAGAAGGTTTAAAATTCGGAAAAATCCACGGAAAAAATTAGAACGAAAATTGTGATTTTAGTGCCTTCTAATAGAAAACTCAATGTTGCTCGTAATATGTAAGCGATAGAAACATGATGTCTTCGGTAAAGTTTCTTGTTTTCAGATAACCTGAAACTTTGTCGAAGAAACCTTGCGTCTATCTTATTCTGACTAAAAAGTAAATTTTTTATCTCACTCATTGGTGGATTAATCACCCATCTTTCTACATTAAAAGATGCATTGTTGAATATCCTGAAACTTTTCCGAACACACCTTATGGCTATAATCAACATTTTAATCACTATTCAGGAAATTATATGCACAAACGGAAAAAAAAACACTGTGCAATGGAGATATTGAGCGTTAGTGTCATTTTTGAGAAAATGCATAGTTTTCCATCACATGTAAAAACGCCAATATCTCAGCCCCCCGATAAGATATCAAGGATCTTTTTTCATGTAAATTCTCGTCTTGAATCCCGCTTCGCAATAAAAATTTCAGATCTTGATCAAAAAATTTTTTAAATGTGTTTTGAAAGGTTTTATCTGAAAATTATAAGAAAAATTCATTTTTTGTGATGTTCAATGGGCTCTGTAAGTCAAATAATTAAACGTGATGCTAAACCAAACTAGGCAAAATATTCAAAAATAATCCCGCAAAAATAAAAAAATATATGGAAAAACTTAGGAATCGAACAGATTTGAAAAAAATGCAGAAGAGTGGTTTTGTAGCTTGAAAAAGCCTTTTTTCATAAATCACGTTTGGGCAACCTGAAAACGATTTTTTAGAAAGTTAAAATGTTCTACAAAAATGCTATAAATAACATTATCTTTCAATTTAGGGCTAAGCATCTTGACTTTTTCAACATCGATTTTTTTTGGGACAGCCTAGTTATCATTCTATTAAGAATTATTATTTCAAAAAGTTTGCTAATATTTGCAAAATTGGTTGTTCGAGAAAATGACTCTTTTATATTTTGACCTTAAATGCATTGTTCCCAATATATTCTTGCAAATAGACGCTTCAAATAAACTTAGTATCACGAAGAAAGCATTACTTTACACCATGTATACATTGACCATTACTTTTGAAGTCAAATTAGTTGAAATTTTCGAAATGATACTTTTATGCCGTCACATTCAAGGTACTTTTGGAATATATCACAAGGGAAATGAAGTTTTTCTTGTTTCCAACAAGCATGAGCTGAACATCAGAAACGGATCACCAGTGGTTGGCTACCGGACCAGAATAACCTCCGAGTTTCAAAGGATCCAGATGTGGATTTGGATGGAAGCTTTTTTGACAAAAAAGTTGAAAAAATTAAGTAGTGTGACGATTATGCGGTTATTTACGCTATGTGACAAAACAACTTGGTATTTTTTACGACTTTTTTTAAACAAACATAAGTATATTTTTTCAGATGTAAAAAATACATACTATTTGAAGCATTTCTCAATAAGAAGCACGAAATCCATAAAATGTCGAATGTTACAATTATGCGATTGCAGGCAGAGTTATCTTGGAAAAAAACCTTTTTTTTTAAACAATTTTTTTCATTACTAAAAAAGTGAAACTTTTCGCTTTTTTTAGGCTTCACTTCCTCAATTCCGATTGGGCTGAAATTTTATGTGAGGACATTTTTCGAGAAGGCGAAACTTCTTAGCCCTACCGCTAAACGAAATTCGAAGGTCAATTTTTCCCATACCTACCTTTGGCGCCAGAGATCGAGAATTCCCGCGTAACTTTTCAAAAGGACCTAAGTACCAATAAGAGATTTTTTCTACTCTCACTTTGATTCGTTATTTATAGCACAACATTGCCTAGCTTACCATGTAAAAAGTGTCATGGGAAAAGGAAAAATAACTTAGTTATAAATCAAAGAGAAAGAAAACGAAGAGAGTGTCTCAATGTTACTTAGGTCCTTTTGAAAAGTTATCCGATTTTTTCAAGAATTTTTTTTATAACACCAGATCTCGACGTGTTATGCATTTTTTTTTATGTAACGCATTTGGCACTTAAAAAATTTTCTGATATCGACAATTTCATGATACCTTTGAGCCCTACCGATAAACGATACTTAGAGGTTGGCGCCCTAATAGACGAGCACCTTCGCAAAAAAAAACAATCAACAAAATATTTAAAAATCAGGAGTTATAAATGTATGGAACAAATTCAAAACAGGGGTGAGAGAGGACAATAAATATATAGTAAACATGAAACAAACTTTATTCAGTAAAAATAAAACTAAAACACAGTGGACCACCTATAACAAAGCAATAAGAGATATATTGATCAGTTTTAACGAACTTGGCGGCGTATAAGCGAAAAAATAAATTAAACATTGAAACAAAAATTACCAAATACACACAACAAGCAGTAAAAAAGTAAAGAAAATCAAACTTTTGAAAAAAGAGAAAGTCATTATGAAGTAAAAGTTTTGATAAACGCCGAATTTTTGCGAAATTTACCGAAACCTTGCCCTGGAAGTTTTTTTTCCAAAGTATAAATCGAAAACAAACAACAACAAAAACTAACATAGCACGAACAAATTTCATAAAATAATATTGGGTGCGCCACCAAGTTTTCACTGTTTGTTTGTTTGTTTTTTTTTTTGTTTTTTTTTTAATAAAAATGCAACTTTATTTAGGAAAGGATTTACCTATAAATCATTCAAAGTATTGTCAATCGCCAGCTGCAACTGTGTTCCACTTCGGGCTTGAAAACCGTTGCTATAGAAGTCTTTTTTTATTCTCGCTTATTTACCGTCGGTCTAGTTCCGCCACTGTTATTGTGCCGATCACCGATCCCCGGGGAGGCGACTCCACCCAGGACCCTAACTCACGACCCGTTGATTAACGGACCGGCGCCAACGGCTTTACTTCCTCATGCGATGGAAGGCGTGATCCCAGAGATTTTTCGCCTCAGAAAATCTCCCGATATCGGCTAGGATTGAATCTAGACCGGTTGGGTTGGTTGTGAGTGGATCACGCCACCTCACAACCATCGACACCTATGTCGGCGGTGGGATTCGAACCCAGGCGTCGAGCGTGGTTGGCGAAGACGGCGGAGACGACAAAAATTGCTGATCAGCCCGATCAAATATCATCGAACGAAATAATAGGAATAACTTGGGAACATGGCGGTTGAGGTAGAACTTCCCCCCGACTTTAAGCGCTGTTATGTAAATTTAACGACTTTGGCGATATGAAGCCGAGCGTTGTCATGCAACAGAATCACTTCATCCTCTTGCTCGTATTGTGACCTTTTTCACACAGTTCTCGGCTTAATCGTACCAATTGCTTTTGATACCGTTCTCCAGTGATGGTTTCATTCGGTTTCAACAGCGACATGGACCACAACAATAAAGTAATTACCGTGTCAAAGCAGTTTATTTACCAGATGACTCAGCTTTGTTCATCACGGTTCTAGGTACGTTAAAATCAAGGTAAAAATTAACTAGCACTCACTGTTGGCGCCATCTATTGACAAACACCATATAAACATATGAGAAATAGATGACCTTTTTCTGTTTTGATTTGGACCGTTGCGACCATTGTTTTGATCTTTTGTGGTATCAATTGACGATTGACTGAGAAATAATCTGAACTAAAAATGTACAAATTGAAAAATGCAGAAAAAAATCAAATGATTTAAGGAGTTACATACCTTTTTGATCGACAAAAATAAGGAAGGTTTGGATTTTTTTAAGGTGTGTAACTTGGACATAGAACTACATAGTTTTCAACGGATTTTCTTCATTTCTGCAACAATCGATTGGAATATCATCTACTCATCCGCCCAAATGCGCTCGTTGAGCAATACAAGAGCCTGCTCATGCTCAAACCAATCAATCGAGACACAAATGATCGTTTTTGGGATTGAACTATCTTTAAAAGAAATCAATCGATCAAACCAATCAGTTCACTAGTGGATGGCCACTAGGAGGATCCTTACTAAGACCCTCTGATCATGAGCCTGAATATATATATGACTTCACTAAAGCAAATTTTTAACTAATCAATCGTAAATTAACTGACATCGACTGGCAATCACTTCTAAAAAATGAAATAGATATGAACAAAGCGGTTGATAATTTTTTATCATTACTGTATGGTGTTTTAGACTCAACTGTACCAAAATCAAAAAAGAAAATGGCTAGCTCAAAAGATACCATTTGGTTCACCAGAGAAATCAAAAATTTAAACAAAAGGAAACAAAAAGCTCATAAAACTTACAAAAAACTTGAAGACCAAGGAAATTTGGACAAATATTTGAACATATGTGATGAACTGAATACTAAAATATCTATTGCGTATGAGAACTACAACACAAGGGTAGAAAATAACAATAAATCAGACCCAAAACAGTTTTTTAATTTTGCAAACGATGGAATGAAGTCTAATAACTTCCCATCTCGCATGCAATATGAAGACTTTGCCAGTATTGACCCAAAGCAAATCTTCAAAAAGTTTGCGAGTTTTTTTTTCAAACCGTTTATAAAAATAGCAACGAAGTCAGGGACTTTGAGTATTTCTCGCACTTGCATGAACAAATAAATAACGTATTTATTAAGCAAATAACTGTTCAAGAAATCCTCGCAACACTAAATGAACTGGACGCTTCAAAAGGTCCAGGTCCAGATGGAATTCCACCCTCACTTATGAAAAATCTTGCTCCTGCCTTCGTAAAACCCGTGTTTTGGCTTTTCAACTCATCCCTTACGTCCGGACAATTTCCATCGGTCTGGAAAAAATCTTTTCTTATACCGATTTTTAAGTCAGGTAAGAGATATGATATCAAAAACTACCGTGGCGTTGCAATGATATCAAGTATTCCCAAACTTTTTGAAGCTATCGTAAACCAAAAAATATTTAATCAGGTAAAGAACCGCATAGCGTGTAACTAACATGGTTTTTACAAAGGAAGGTCTACGGCTACCAACATGCTTGAATTTGTTGATTTCTCTCTTGCGTCTATAGACAGAGGCAACTTCGTGGAAACTCTATACACGGATTTTAGTAAAGCTTTTGATAGAGTAGATATTTCCATGCTGATGTTCAAATTAAAAAAACTGGGATTTGAGTCAGGCCTACTTAGATGGATTGAATTTTATTTGACGAATAGGACACAAACGGTTAGGTTTAAGGGACACCTTTCTGTACCAGTAAAAGTGACATCTGGAGTTCCACAAGGCTCCCATTTAGGCCCTTTGCTCTTCATTTTATTTGTTAATGATGTTACCCTTGTGTTCACATAACATTTATTTGACACGGCACAAATACAATTTAATGTTTAACGGCGCCAATTATATCTGATGACTTAAAAACTAAAGCAAATTTTTTATCCTCGCTGCCGACTACGAGCTGAAATTAAGTCTAACTTAAAACTAGCATGGGATTTCCAATCAGTGTTTTGTTGTTCAATGGTCGTCTGATAATCGTCGAATGGCATGTATGGATTCGTTCTGCTGAGCCACGATGTCGTGAGTTGGGACAGAGGCTCGTAGTCCTTGGGTCCTGGTTCTATTGTGCGGGGTCTGGTTGCTGGTTTTGTGCTTAAGGTTCAAACGTGTTCTTGTCGTTTTGTTGGGTGTAGACGGAGGGGAACGGGACTAGACTGGGGCGTGGATGGATTTCAGGAAAACGTATATAAGGGACATGTAGGATAGGTCACGGCTCGCCAAGACATCACGAACAGGAACAGCCGGCTGTCTACCCTCGGCCTGCAGGGAAGCTATTAATTTAGACCTGGCGTCACGGTGTACAGGGCATGACCAAACCACATGCTCTATGTCGTGATAACCTTCACCACAGGCACAGATACCACTTTCCCCGAGCCCAACACGACGGAGGAGCGCGTCAAATCTATAGTGACTGGACATAAGCCGGGACATCACGCAAATGAAATCCCGACCTACATCCAACCCCTTGAACCACGGGTTCGTCGATACTTTGGGGATTATGGAATGTAACCACCTTCCCAATTCCCCTCTGGTCCAAGCATTTTGCCAACTGATGATCGTATTCTGACGTACAAGTGCGAAAAATTCATTAAAGGCAATTGGTCTTTCATAAATATCACCGTTTGTTGCGCCCACCTTAGCCAAAGAGTCCGCTTTCTCATTACCCGGTATCGAGCAGTGAGAAGGGACCCACGCTAAGGTAATCTGATACGATTTTTCGGATAAAGCACTCAGATGTTCCCGTATTTTCCCCAGGAAATACGGAGAGTGCTTAACATCTTTCATCGATCGGAGAGCCTCAATGGAACTGAGACTGTCCGTAAAGATGAAATAATGGTCCGTGGGCATTTTTCCGATAATCCCTAGGGTGTACTGAATTGCAGCTAATTCTGCGACGTAAACAGAAGCAGGATTATCGAGCTTATGGGAGACGGTTAAATTGTTATTGAAGATACCGAAGCCAGTGGACCCATCAAGAAGTGATCCGTCAGTGTAGTACATATTGTCGCAGTTGATGTTTCGATATTTATTGGAAAAAATTTTGGGGATCTGCTGCACGCGTAAATGATCCGGGATTCCACGAGTTTCTTCTATCATGGATGTATCGAAAAACACAGTAGAATCAGAAGTATTTGATAAGTCGACACGATTTGGAATATTCGAAGAAGGGTTAATATTTTGGGACATGTGATTGAAATACAATGTCATAAAACGGGTTTGAGAATGAAGTTCGATTAACCTTTCAAAATTTTCAATCACGGGACGGTTCAAGACCTCACATTTGATTAGAATACGAGAAGACAGGCTCCAGAAGCGGTTTTTCAATGGTAGTACTCCAGCTAAAACCTCCAAACTCATCGTATGGGTCGACTGCATGCAACCTAAGGCGATACGCAAACAACGATATTGTATTCGCTCCAGTTTGATCAAATGTGTGTTTGCTGCGGAGCGGAAGCAGAAACACCCGTATTCAATAACAGACAATATCGTTGTTTGGTAAAGCCTTATAAGGTCTCCTGGATGGGCTCCCCACCATTGTCCGGTTATTGTACGGAGAAAATTCACTCTTTGTTGACATTTTTTCATCAGATACCTCACGTGACAACCCCAGGTGCCTTTAGAGTCGAACCAGACACCAAGATATTTGTGTACCAAAACCTGAGAAATCGTTTTACCCATTAATTGTGTTTGAAGCTGAGCAGGTTCATGCTTCCTAGAAAAAACTACTATCTCAGTCTTCTCCGGAGAGAATTCGATACCTAGCTGCAAAGCCCAAGCAGACAAATTGTCCAAGGTATCTTGCAATGGTCCTTGCAAATCGGCAGCTTTGGCTCCTGTAACAGAGATTACACTGTCGTCTGCAAGTTGTCTTATCGTGCATGAATTTGCCAGACATTCGTCGATGTCATTTACATAAAAGTTGTAAAGAAGGGGGCTTAAACATGAGCCCTGGGGAAGACCCATGTAGCTAATGCGAAAAGTTGCCAAATCGCCATGCGTAAAATGCATGTGCTTTTCGGACAACAAATTGTGCAAAAAATTGTTCAAAATTGGAGAAAATCCTTGTCGGTGAAGTTTACCCGAAAGAATGTCAATAGAAACGGAATCAAAAGCCCCCTTAATGTCCAAGAACGCAGACGCCATTTGTTCTTTACGAGCATACGCCAGCTGAATATCTGTTGAAAGCAACGCAAGACAATCATTCGTCCCTTTGGCACGGCGGAAGCCAGATTGAGTTTCTGATAGTATACCATTTGATTCGACCCAGTGGTCTAAACGACGGAGTATCATTTTTTCCATCAATTTCCGGATACAGGATAGCATTGCAATCGGCCTATAAGAGTTGTGATTAGAAGCTGGTTTCCCTGGTTTTTGGATGGCGATCACCTTCACTTGCCTCCAATCCTGCGGTACAATGTTTTGCTCCAGGAACTTATTGAACAAGTTCAACAAGCGCCTCTTGGCATTGCCGGGTAGATTCTTCAACAAGTTGAATTTGATTCTATCTAATCCAGGCGCGTTATTGTTACAGGACAGGAGGGCAACTGAAAATTCTGCCATCGTAAAAGGTGATTCTATCGCGTCGTGGCCCGGAGACGCATCGCGAACAATATTTTGCTCAGGAACAGAGTCCGGACATACTTTCCTGGCAAAATCAAATATCCACCTACTTGAAGACTCCTCGCTTTCGTTGACCGTTACGCGATTCCGCATTCTTCGGGCTGTGTTCCAAAGAGTGCTCATCGATGTCTCCCTCGACGTCTCGTTCACGAACCGACGCCAATATCCACGTTTCTTTGCTTTAGCCAAGCTTTTAAGCTTGGTATCAAGCTCCGAATACCGTAAATAGTCGCCAGGTATACCTCCCGTCTGGTAGGCCTTAAACGCGTCGGATCTTTGCGTGTAGACATCGGAGCACATACAACGCCGGGATATTTCTTCGTTTGGGCTTGCAACGCGGCGTCGAGAATCAAGCCCGCGAGGAGGTTGTATTCTTCAAGTGGTGAATGATGTTGAATCGACTCGACCGCTTTTGAAATCATTTCCTCGTATAACTTCCAATCGACATTTCGTGTGAGGTCATACGGAATGTCAATTGGTCGCATGCGAGTTGACCCGTTAGTAATTGAAATAAGAATAGGCAGATGGTCGCTACCGTGAGGATCGAGGATTACCTTCCATGTGCAATCCAACCGTAGCGACGTCGAACATAAGGATAGATCCAAAGCGCTTGGGCGCGCTGGAGGTTTCGGGATACGTGTCATTTCACCGTTGTTTAAAATAGTCATGTCGAAGTCATCGCAAAGGTTATAGATTAAAGAGGAGCGGTTATCATTGTATGGGGAACCCCAAGCCACGCCATGAGAGTTGAAGTCTCCCAAAATCAAACGTGGCGAGGGAAGAAGTTCTATTAAATCAAAGAGCAGCCGTTGCCCAACCTGTGCTCTGGGGGGAATATATATTGAGGCAATACAAAGCTCTTTACCTTGTATTGTCATTTGACATGCGACAACTTCGATGCCTGGAATCGAGGGGAGGTTAATACGATAGAAAGAATAGCACTTTTTAATCCCTAAAAGTACTCCTCCATATGGGGTGTCTCGATCAAGGCGAATAATATTAAAATCATGGAAGTTGAGATCAATATTTGAAGTAAGCCAAGTTTCACAAAGGGAAAATGCATCGCATTTGTTTTTATTTATCAAAACTTTAAACGAATCAATTTTTGGTAAAATACTTCTACAATTCCACTGTAAGACAGAGATAGAATCCTTCATATACGCAGTTGAATTAGGCATCGAAGGATACAATCGCTGCAAGGAGAGGCCATTGGGCAGTCAACTGCTTCAAAAATGATCTAACTGTTGGGAGGAATGCTGTAAGAAAAATTTTAATTGGATCGGGTACATTGAAAGTTTCAAAAATCCAGTCCACAATGTCAGAAAATTTCACTAATCCAGAGTTTGTTTCATCAACTGGGAGTGTAAAAGGAGCAACTGGGGTTTTAGATGTTCCTGGCAGTGCTGGGAACTCCTTCTGGGACTTTAAATTTGCCAGCCCAGGAGGAGTTTGCTTCGGTTTTTCCGCAGCACTGTTTGGTTTGTTTGTAACTTTCATTTCACTTTGAGAAATCTTAGGACCTTTTCTGGGAAGTTTAGGAGAGGAAATATTTTTCCTCTTTCTAGACTCCCCAGGATTGGCGTAAGATGCTCCCGCTGGTGAATCGTCAGAATCGGTTTCATCAGAGGACAACAGATCGAAGGGGTTCGAAGTAACGGGAGAAGTGGTAACGGTCTTCTTCAGCATGTCAGCGTAGGAACGCTTTGAACGCTCTTTGAGAGACCGTTTTATTTTATCCCTGCGCTGCATGTACACCGCACATGTCGAGAGCTCATGCAGATTTTCTCCGCAGTGAATACACTTTTCAGCGTTAACACTGCAAGAATCTTCCGCATGAGACTCCCCACACTTGCCACAACGTGCCTTATTGCAGCAGTAGGCGGCTGTATGGCCTAACTGCTTGCAATTCAGGCAGTTCATGACGCGGGGCACGTAGAGCCTCACAGGGAGACGAACCCGGTGGAAAGAGACGTGGCTTGGTAGTGCAGACCCGGCGAACGTAACTCGAAACGAGTCTGACGGAGTGTATACTGTTTTGCCACCGATGATCGATGCTGACCGCAATTGCTTGCAGTCGAGCACCTTTACTTCGGGACACGTTTTGTTCTTAAAGCACCCTTTGGCACTTTGCAGTATACACTCGACGGACAGACTCGAATCGGTTATGACACCGTCGATCTCCACGTCTCGTGCGGGTATGTAAACGCGATACTCGCGTGTGAAGAGCTCAGAGCAAGCTATATCGTTGGCCTCTTTCAGGTTACCGACCACGACACGGAGCTTGTTAGGCCGGACCTTGGAAATTTCGGTCACGCCCTTGTACTCCTTCGTCAGGTCTTTAGAAATCTGCAAGAGGTTCAACTTTTTCGATTTCGGTCCTGCCTTTGGCCGAAAATAAACAGTATAGCTGCCCTGGGCTCCGTCTGGGTAAAGCCTGGGGCGAGGGGGGACTGAAGAATGAACAGGGGAGGGGGTAACAGAAGGGTCAGGGTCAGAGGGGTTCGGGGATGGTGGCGCGGGAGGCGAGGGATCTACATCCATCGCGCTAAGTCTAGCGCACTAGCGCTGACAAGAACACGTACCTTTTTATTTCTCCCTTCCAGTAAGGTTGGTTGTCCGATCGTTCGAAGTAGCAGCCGTTACAGCCAGCAGCACCAATACAGCAGCACCAAACAGCCACCAGCAGCGAGCCAGGTGTGAGATCACTCCACACAGCGATACAACTCGCTGACACTGATGGCTTCTTCTTTTTCCTCGTTTGTGTCTCGTCCACTGCTGTAGCACAATCCAGCCAGCAGCCAAATCGGCTTACGCACCAGCTGGCAGTCACGATGCGAAACAGTTGCACAAAGGCACGACCTTGAACCCGGATTTATTTCACTTGACCAGGCAAACAATGCCAACACTTGTTCACACGTCTTTTGTTTTATACTCTATCGGACCGATCACCAAACACGTCCAGTACTGATGCGTGTTCGGCACAGAATGTTACCCTTGTGTTGAATCGTCTCAAAGTATTGATATATGCCGATGACATGAAATTGTACATGGAAATAAAACACAAATCAGACCTCCAACAATTCCAACAAGAGGTTGACATTTTCTACATTTGGTGTAAAAAAGTCTTCTTGATCTCAATGTAAAAAATGTAATATTATATCCTACACAAGGAAAAGAAATCCTGAACATTCCAGTTGCACTCTTGGACATCAAGTTGTAGAAAGGTGTTATCAAATTAGAGATTTAGGAGTAATTATGGATTCTAAGTTAACATTCATTGATCACTACAATACGATCATCAATAGAGCCAACAGTATGCTAAGTTTTATAAAAAGGTTCAGTTATCATTTCGTAGACCCGTACACTATAAAAACTCTCTTTGTTACATATGTTAGATCTATTTTAGAGTACTGTAGTGTTGTTTGGTCGCCTTATCAAGACGTCCATTCCAATAGAATCGAATCCGTACAAAAAACAGTTTTTGTTATATGCAGTGGTGGGCACCGCTAACCGAAAATTTAGCGACGCTAATCGCTAAGTCGCTAACCGGAAAATTTAGCTCGATAATCGCTAAACGCTAAACCCACATTAGCGGAACTTTCGCTAATCGCTATCTTTTTAATATGTAAATAGTCTTATCACTATATTTATTGCTCATGTTTTGTAAGATTTGGACCACTTTGATCTGTGTTGGTTAAACAAACGAAAACAATTACTTTTTAAAGCTATTTACAGTAAGAGGTTCACGAAACGGTATTCATATTTGATTTTGTAAGAGCAAGAATAACAAAAGTTATTTAGCTTGCATTAAAAATAGATACTCTTAGGAATGTTTTCATGAAAATTCAATTATTATCTGAATCGAAAAAGTAGAACCAAAGTTCTCATAATTTCAAGCGCATTGCAATTTACCAAAGTTCTTGGTGTGCCAAAAATTCAATCTAGACGCGATCAGAAGAGCATAACAAGAAAATTACAAAATTCTATCAACACGAGATACAAATAACATAATTTGATACGATTTTGTATTTTCCCATATGCTTTTGATATCAAAATATAATCTGAATGAGTTTTAAAAACAAATCCTGAAACAAAGTTGTTTTGAGACAAATCTCACATTTTTTTCGTCTCTATCAAAACCTGTAGTTTATAACAATGGTTGTTATTATACTGTTCCATATGCTATCTCATTTTGTTAGAAAGCTGATACGTTAGTAACAAAACTTGATATGGGTCTGATATTAGTAGAATATTTATTGTTATAATTTCTGTTATTTTAACACCTAACGGGATCTAATTTGAAACACAACCTGAAAGGTTTTTTGTATAACAAACTGACAGCTTCTGTTACATTTTTGTTTTGTCCTTCTGATCGGGACCTTGTACTTGTTCTTCAAAATGCTCCTGTGGCTTGTACGATAACTGGAACTTCTAGGGTAAAAAAACTGACAAAAAGTAACTTTCGCAGTAAAGTATGTTCATCTTTCGAAGCAATTTACGTACGCCATCAGCAATCCACAGTTTTTCTATATATTTCTATTGTCGCTTCTCCACAAAATTTAGCGAATTAGCGATTAGCGTTTCGAAGGCCAAAATTTTAGCGACGCTAACAGTTTTGCTAACCAGCTCAAAAATTAGCGAAATCGCTAAATCGCTAACTGAATTTTAGCGTCGCTAATTAGCGGATTAGCGAATTAGCGGAATGGTGCCCACCACTGGTTATATGCACTAAAAAAAACTAGGTTGGAATTCATTTCCTCTCCCTTGTTATGAATCGCGTTGCATGCTTATTAATATAGAAACGCTTGAAAAAAGAAGAGAAATTGCTTCGGTAACTCTTGTCAACAATTTAGTTTCACAACGCATAAGTTCGGAAAATTTGCTTGGAAAACTCAACTTTTATGCTCATACACGCTCATTAAGAACGCAAAAAATTTTTGTATTAAATTCTTATAGAACAGAAAATGCCATGGCCAGTTAATAGTATGATGAGTCTTTTCAATAAATATTGTGGAGTTATTGGTTTAACGATGTCACGAAATACTCTTAGAAAAATATTGAACACTAGAATTACATAACTATATTTGTGATATTAGCAATAGTTTCTAAGATGTAGTCTACTATGATTGACGGAAATAAATGAATATAAGCAGCAGCGGGTAGCAGGAATAGCGGCAGCGAATAGCAGCGAATAGCAGCAACGGCAGCGGTAAAGGTAGCAGCGTCAGCGGTAGGCGCAGCGATTCTTCTTCTTCCTCTAGTAAAAAGCTGCCTTTGTGCGGAAGCGGCAGCATGAGCGCTAGGTGCATTGGCTTGCACTTTCTCCAGTAAAAAGCTCTGCTGTATTTTGACAACACACAAACAGGGATGTTGGCAATCAAAATCAGTCGGCCGTCAAATTTTCAATATGAAACAGCTTCCCACTATGTTATCAGAAGACTGCCTCATTCCCACTGTCTAGGATAGCACAGGGATGCGATCAGTATCATATAGGATGATGAATTAAACAACAAATTGTCCTTTTGAGGACAAATTTAATATTTAATGTGAATATTTATATTTTCTCGGTGATCAATACACTTCATTCATAATGCCGAAACACGCTTTAAAATTCGACATTATTTCCATGTTTCAGCATGAACTGAATTTTATTTTCCTTCAGCAATATGCAACACCCAACAGTAGCAGCGCAATAAAATTTTGCGTAACAGAGTGCGGTATCATCTCTTATCTGCTCCCATACGACACTAAAACGCACAATGAAGCCTTGACTGCAAACACTGTACTATTGAAAATAGTCAAGTTTTGTCAAAACGCAGATTTCCTTGTAATGCTCGCTTTCCCTACCACGGTCGGCAGATTACTTAATTAACCAGGAATGCTTTATTTGGGCTATATAAGAGCCTGCTTTTGCTCAAATATTTCAGTTTCCTAGTGGCTGGCCACTAGGACGGTCTAACTAAGCGGCAACGGATAGCAGCAGCGGCACCGGGTACCAGCAGCGGTAATGATAGTTGCATCAGCAGTAGGTGCAGCGGCGCTACTTCTTCCTCTAGTAAAAAGCTGCCTTTTTGTGGTACCGGCAGCATCAGCAGTAGGTGCATTGGCCAGCACTTTCTCCAGTGAAAAGCTCTACCGTATTTTAGCAACACACACACACGGGGGTGTTGGCAATCAAAATCTGTCGGCCGTAAAATTTTCGGTCTGAATAACAAAAGCCACGACCGCGTACTACTACATAGAACCGTTCGTTACAACACTTGCATTGTTGCATTTGGAAGTGATTGCGAATTTGTTGAACGATACACGCTAAAATTACTAAGAAAACTTTTATCCAACTCTTATAAAGTAGCTGTCTGGAAATAATGTACCCCTGAAAAGATTCTAAAGGGCATCTGGGATTTTACGGCCAATAAATATCACTCGGATCAAGATAGTCGCGTATAAAATTTCAAGTTTGGCTTATGCGGCCATGATGCGGCGTATTTCAATTTCAATCGATCTAATTTCTTCCTCTTGCTGCTTGTAGTTTAAAACACAGCAATATTTTTTTTTATTTTTTTGAACTAAAAAGAAACTTTTAAAAATAGACCTGCAAAATTGACAAACATGAAAAGTCATGCAAGATTCAAGAAAATAATCACGAAAAACAATTAGAAGCGTATAACGAGTGAACAATCAACGAAACAGTAACAATGATGTCACGAAGAAATATTAACAAGAATAATACACATGAATAATACAACCTTTCATGAATACTTATATGATTTTTTTAACATTGAACAATCTGCTACTAAACAGAAAGTTTTTAATGCATCTAAAATCGTTCATACCGATTAAGCTGCTGCCAAGAAAATCGAATGTGTTAATTATTGCTAGTGATAGTTAAACATATTTCAATCTTTACACTTACACTTATTGAGAAAAAGTATGGAATATTTAATAATTTATCTTTTACATGGAAGCAATGCAATCGTTTGAAACAGTGGCGAGCAAATCGAGAGATTAACTTAAATGTGGTGTTATACTAATATCAAAGATATGGTTCTCGAGAAACCAAGTTAGCCATAGGCATGTGTGGGATATAGATATGTGGGAATCTATCAGGCTGCTCGATTTTCTCGGCAACAACTCAATCGAATCGTTTTGAACACAGAATATTTGATATGTCATTCTAATATTTTTGAGAAATCTCAAACTGAAAGCGATTTTATTTCTTGATTGAGTTCCCCTTGTTTAGCTCTGACGTTACCATAACAATATTGGGACAAATATTTTATCCGAGAAAAAATCAACTTCGATAGCATCGGCAAGTTTTCAAACAAAAAAAAAACAAAACTAAATACCACCAAGTTCATTTTGACTTTTGCCGACAGTGGAAAAAATACGAACAAAAGATGAAAGCAAACGCACCAGGCGACAATGAATTGGCAAAATAAAACAAAAAAAAAGCTGAAACAGACGGCTACGAGGGGTGCTACGAAAGATCGCAAGCCGCCGATAGGAGTGGTAATGTTTTTCGCACACAAAGTAAGTGCAAGGCGGCTTTTGATATTATTTTGAGCGCTTGTTGCAAAAAATAAAAAAGAAATGCACCGTTAATGAAGATGGACGGGCTGCAATTTGGTGCAGTTTTTTCGTTAATAAGCCGGTCTTCTGCGGGGAGGGAGAGCATTTGTTTGGCTGACGCGTCCTTGTGGGAGATACGATCGCATTATATGGGTGCCGATTAGGGACCATTCCTGCCCCTTGAGCATTGTGTGTGCTCAGTGATCATCAGCTGCTGATAATGAGGATAAGTATAAGATGCCAGGAAAACAATAAACATAGGAAATGATTGAACAGACTGCGGACTGTCCAACGTAGGCTAGAGGAGAGCTGCTATTGCGCTGCCGACAGAAATATGTCTTTTCATTTTCAACCGTTCGACTTGACCAGCCATTGAAGCCGGCTAGAATATTGGGTTACACGAGGACAGTCGAATGACCTGCTGAACAGAAACCAGGAGCCACCGGTGGGGCTTCTTGGTTCGTTTTCTTATCGTACACGTTCTAAATTACTAGTTGTTCAACATGCATTGGCAAATGGTTTGGAAAAGAATTCAGACCTCTCATAACATGCTCCATTTCTGGGCTTTGTCTGCACGGAATCGATCGATATCTGTCTTCAAATCCTATAATGAAAATATTTGTGGAGCCGTTGTCTACCCCGTGAACACTAACAGCCGGAGCTAATGGTGGCCTCCTTTTGTGGGTAATGTGATAGGTTTTTTTTTTTTTTTTTTTGAAGAGGAAAATCAAAGAAAAACTTACGAAGATTTTAATACTTGTTGAACAAGTCATAAACTCACAGCTTGCAGGATTTTACCGAGCGGATTGTTCCACCTGTTGGACAGAATGAATTGATCGATCCTCTAGTCCCTGCGAGGCCGTTTTCTAACTGCACACCCAGGATTTTATGACATTTTTAGACACCTTTACGTTTCTACCTATTCCAACCGAGACCAAGGACACACACACACCATCCGCTTTCCAACAATCCTCGCGGCAGGATATCACTTGAAATTGTTTTGTGGTCCTTTTTTGTTGGCTTTGGATATTGTACAGTTTTTTTGCCTTATTCGCCTTCGGACAGGGAAGACAGAGCACGAGCCAGCACCTGTCACATTATATCGCCGTAAATTACTCTCCCACTAATGAATAATGGAAAAGGGTTGGCGGGGTATTTTGTCGGTGCTTTTACAATTATCCTAGCGGAGAGTTTGGTTTGTTTTTTTTTTCTGTATTTTTTTGTCGAAAATATAGAGATTTCACACGTAACCTGAATTATGTTTGTTCGTGAGTTTAAGCAACTTTACATACGTAAAATATCAAAAGAAATAATAATTGCTACAAAGTCAAAAAAGGTTTTTTTGTAATAGACGAGTTAGCGTGCAATCATTCAAAATTAAGAGTCAAAGTTTATACGAGAAAAACAAAAATATTAAAACCACAAATGTTATTTTTTTTAATATACATATTTATAAATCTTCAAACGCCAATGCAGCGAATCTGACGAAACAAGAAAGCCGTCTGTTTCAACCCATCCCATCAGCTCTACCCACAGTGATATTTTGCAGACAATTGTACGTGTCTCATCATGTTGGACACTCTTAGCACAAACGGACCCAATATTCTGCACCATCATTAATCATTTCGTTCGCAAATTTGCCCCTCATTTCCGTCATTTCCAAGAACTGACCATATGCTTATTGGTGAGCAATGCCCAAACCCTCGTGCTATTTTGCTTGCTAGCTAGAGTATCGAATAAAATTGGTCTGAGAGGCGCGGCGACAATTAGCCTCCCCTAGTAGGTAACATACACAATATCAAAGGTACGCACGTTGAATGCGACATAAACGCGGCAATTTGCCATCTGACAGCACAGCCTCTCAGATGATGCTCGATGCTGCGGCATTTTGTTTTCTTCGAACGGCGCTGATGATGCTGATGATGACGACGCGATGGTCCTCCAGGGGACAATTTCGTTCGATCACATATCCGTGATATTTGCGTAGCTACTACACAAAGGAGACGACGCGGCAGTCCCGAAATAGCCGAATACGGTTCCGTCCCGGCTCGGAAGGGCGCAAGAAGAGAGATTAACGGCGCTGACTCGGTGGTGGCAGCAGTGGCGGTGATTGGCGTGCTTTCTCCATTAGAAGGCAATCATTTTGAAGTTGTTTTCCAAGGTGAGGTGGCTCGACAGGGTGGGTAAGAATACGAACAGTCTGCTAGGCGGAGTCCCTTGGGGACGGGGACATGTGTCGCTGTCTTGCTCGCATTGGGGCTTGCTTTTAGCGTGCTATTTTGATTAAATTTATGATTTAGTGAGGATGGTTTGTATTATTCGAAAAGTTACCGGTTGCTGGTTTGCAAAATATGAATATTAACGTAACATGAAACTTATACCACTGCAAGATTGGGAATCACATCGCATGATTTCTTACTGGGCGAGCAGATTTTTTTAAATTTTTTTATGACAAATAACGAATTGAAACAAGAAACAAAAATAAACAAAAATGTTAAACAAACAGTCGTGCTGTGTAAAACATTGATTGAAACAATTGTAATAACTTACAAAAACGACAATAATTAAAAACAGGTAGTTTCAACAACCATAAAAACAAATCACAGTGCAAAAAAGTTCATCTCAAGCGAAATATTGGAAAATTGTGTATCTATAGTATGCAACCTAAACTTTTTGTTTTGTAAAGGTGTACCAAAATCGAAAAACGAAAGCATCGAATAACGAAAATGGTGAAAATAACTAAACTTTTCTAGAAGAAAGGCAAAACTTTAGATTATTTCAAGACGGACTAAATCGAGACAAAAGCGATAAAATTAGAATAGGCAAACTCGAGAGCTGATGAATAAAACAAAATAAACTGAACAAAATAAGTTGAAGAAAACAAATCATTAGATGAAGCATATAAAAACAACCATAAACTAACACTTAACGTGTATGTCTGCAAAATTGAAAGAATGAGATAAATTATCTTAATTTTTGGAAATAAATTACAAAAAACTCAATGAAGAAATTGTTAGAATTTGAAAATATTTAACAAGGTTTAAAAACGAATAAAATTTCTCAAGGAAATTAAAAAACAACTAAATTGGTAATTTTCTAGATATCATACGAGAATAATTCAAACTTGACAAAAATAGTTATCAACATATAAATTTAAAACCCTAAGGAAAAAGATTAGGATACTAAAATTAAGTAAAAAAAAAACAAAGAACTAAACTGAAAAAAATGAAAAAGAACTGAGAAAAAATATGACATTTCTATACGAAATAGGGAAACTGCTCCATTATTCATCTCAGCCCATATATTCATCTCATACAAAATGAAGACACAATTGAAAACAAAAAAACGCATATTTTCTAACTTTAGAATAGATAGAATAGATTCTTTTTAATTCACTTTAGATTTCTTATAAAGTAGAATCCTCAAAAACCCACTCAAAAGCTCTTAATTTGATATTATAATCGGGCTTCTGAACTCATTTAATTTAATAACCTACCTCAGAAATAAAATCCGCGCATTGTTCTATACGGTTACAACGGGACTCGTTCAGCAGCCAACCAAAGTTTTTTTCATCACTAGCGGACCACTTTTTATCCTAATCACTAAACAAAATAGCTCAGTACACTAAGAATACTTCAATCTTTGGAATGTTCAGCTCAAATTTCCAAAAACATGCTTGAATTTGCAGCAATATATGAGATGAATTTCTACAATTCCTAAATTTCAACTGTATGTATTTTCGTCTGTTTTCACTACGTTGAAGAAAATCAAAAGTTGCCAAATCAGTTTCTGTTAATACGAAAAAATCATACTGGAAATGTTGAATTATTCCGACATAGTAGACATAAATCGACAGCACTGCAGTGGTTACCTAGGATACCAATTTTGCACGTAAACAACTACAGCGGATATCTAGGTAACCTACTACGACGGGCTGCGGCTACGTTCATTCATCATAATGTGATTCATTCGCGATTAACAGTGTGATGAATATGGGGGCGTCGTGAGATGAATTATTGAGCAGTGATTCAAGTATTGAGATGGATATGGAAGCGTTGTGAAAAATGATTTGTTTTACAAAATTCAGGATAAATCTAGCTAAGTTTACTAAATATACAATGCTGAACGATTCCATTAGAGCACGTAAGCGTATTTTGTTTATTTGTTCAATCAATTTGGGAACATTTGGTGTTTAATCCGTGCATTCTTCGTGAATATCGGCTTAATGAGATGAATAATGGAGCAGTTCCCCTACATTGCTCTTACATTGCTCGGTGCAGGACGTTACCTCTGCCAGCATGTTTTCCTTCAAGACATCAATTTTATTAACATTCTAACAGTAGGTCGTTAAATCTAAACATTTAAAAATGCAGCTTTGTATATAGGGGTTTTTAGAGCCGAGAAAGGTGACTAAAATAGTTCGAGACCCCTCCCTATTCTGGAAGGAAGGGGTTCCATTCAAATGAAACAGAAATTTCGGCACATCTCGAGAACTAACCAAGTAAAAGTAAAGAAAAATTTTCATGGTGGTTCGACACCCCTCCCTCTTCTGTGGATTGGAGGGCTCTTATACAAATCGAATTAAAACTTCTATGGTGGTTTGACACTCTTCCGTACTCTGGAAGGGAGGGAGGTCTCCCAGACAAAATAAACAATATTTCAACCAGTTTTTCCGGGAAACAGTCTATAATTATCGGGATGATGATGCACAGGAGCAGAAAATCGACTCCAGATGCAATTTGTGAATTGAAGATGGAAACTTTCGGTTTCTGAAAAACATTCGAACATGACCGAATACCACCAAATATAGGTGTTTCCGGAACCAAAGTGACCCAAAATGGCCAAAATGGAACCAGAATGATGCACAGGAGCTTAAAATCGACCACAGACATCGTTTTGAATTCTAAGATGGCGATTTCCGGTTTCTGAAAAGCAGTGGAAAGTGACCAAAAATCATCCAATATGGGTATTTCCGGAATCGTAATGATGCACTGAAGCCACAATCGATTTCCACCCAATATGAGTATATCCGAAACCAGAATGATGCACAGAAGCTGAAAATTTACCAAAGACACCATTTGAATTGTAGGATGGCCACTTTTGGAAAACAGCCGAAAATGACTGAATACTGCTCAATATGGGTATTTCCGTAATTGAGAAGCATTGACCCTGGACACAATTTTGAATTCAGTTTCGGTTTCTGGGAAACAGCCAAAAAACTGAACACAGTCACACCTCGATATAAGGCAACTTTATTTATATTTTCGTTACGTTATATCGAACCAAAAAATTTTTTTTAATTTATGCAAGAACTTAAAGATGCGCGAAAACCCATTTTTCATAACCTATCAGTATTTTTTAACGTTTCTTATGCCCAGTTAGAGAAAATTTCAACAAGCAAAAAATAAACATTTTTTTAATTGACGCAAAACTGTGAATTGTAAAGGATGCGTGAAAACCTGTTTCACATCATCTATTAGTATTTTTAAAATTTTTTTATGACCATTAAGGTCAATTTTCGTATTGGTTTCAAAACTTACTACAAACATTTTTTTAGGCAATTCATACCCCAAAAACAGTTGCTGTATCATTTATTTTCGATTTCAATACATCATAAATAGTTCTAGGGTGTCCCAAAAATAATTGATGTTGAAAAAGTCAAGGTGCTCAGCCCTAAATTGAAAGATGAAGTTATTTATAGCATTTTTGTAGAACATTTCGACTTTCTAAAAAATAGTTTCCAGGTTGCCCAAACGTGATTTATAAAAAAATGACTTTTTTAAGCTACAAACCCACTCTTTTGCACTTTTTACAATTCTGTTCGATTCCTTAATTTTCCCCTGTATTTTTTTTATTTTTGTAGGGTTGTTCCTGAATATTTTGCATGGTTCAGGTCAGCATTGCATTCAGTTATTTGACTCCCAGAGCCCATTAAACATCACAGAAAAAAATATTTTTTCTAATAACTTTTAGATAAAATCCCTCAAACCACAAATAAAAACAATTTTGATCAAGAACTGAAATTTTCATTGCAAAGCGAGATTCATGACGAAAATTTACATGAAAAAAATACTTGATATCTTATCGGAGAGCTGAGATATTGGCATTTTTATATGTGATGGAAAACAATGCACTTTAACAAATATGTTAAATAACTGTTTTACTTTGGGAGATAAAATATAACAATGTTCAAAAACCAGATGCATTTTTGGACGGCTGATAACTTAGTAGAAGGTTTAAAAATTCGGAAAAATCTGCGGAAAAAGTTAGAATGAAAATTGTGATTTTTAGTGCCCTCTAATAGAAAACTCAAAGTAATAAGAGATAGAAACATGATATCTTCGGTAAAGTTTCTTATTTTAAGATATTCTCAAACTTTGTCGAAGACACCGTGCGTCTATCTTATTCTGATTAAAAAGTAAATTTTTTACTCACTTATTGGTGAGATTGATCACTCGTCTTTCTACTTTAAAAGATGCATTTTTGAATATCCTGAAACTTCTCCAAACATACCCTATGGCTAAAATCAACATTTGAATAACTATTTAGGAAATTATTCGCACAAACAGCCAAATAAAACGCTGCGCAATGAAGATATTGAGCATTAGTGGCTTTTTGTAAAAATGCATAGTTTTCCATCACATGTAAAAACCCCAATATATCAGCCCCCAGATAAGATATCAAGGATCTTTTTTCATGTAAATTTTCGTCTTTGCAATAAAAATTTCATTTCTTGATCAAAAAATTTTTTAGTATGTCTCTTAAAGGGTTTTATCTAAAAATTATGAGAAAAAATCACTTTTTTGTGATGTTCAATAGGCTCTGTGAGTCAAATAATTGAATGCGATGCTGAACTAAACCATGCAAAATATTCGAAAACAACCCTACAAAAATAAAAAAAATATATGGAAAAATGTAGGAATCGAACAGATTTTAAAAAAGTGCAAAAGAGTGGGTTTGTAGCTTGAAAAGTCAGTTTTTCATAAATCACGTTTGGGCAACCTGAAAACAATTTTTTAGAAAGTTGAAATGTTCTACAAAAATTCTATAAATAACCTCATCTTTCAATTGAGGGCTGAGCACCTTGACTTTTTCAACATTGATTTTTTTGGACAGCCTGAAGAGGTAAAAGTTAGTTAAAAGTAAGTTTGCCGGATCATCTAGTTGTATAATAGAGGAGGCTGTTACAAGCCTTTCGAAAAAGCTTTACCTTCGAGACATCAAAATAGTCTAGGCTCATGAAGGCAAACATTAGTTGAGCTTTTGGAACAAGGATTGTCACTGATATAGAGGATATTACAGTAAGTAGTTGGTGTTTACTCTTGAGGTCTGTGCCAAGCGTGCTCGATGTGATTGGTTCATTGTTCGTAAAAATTCAACCTTGAAACTTTTTATCAATTTTCACTGCAATAAAGTAATAATGAAAACTGTAGTATCACCAAATTGTATCACCAGATTAAATGAATGCAACGACATATTAATTAATGTAACCCATACACAAGTACTACCGTTTGAAATCATTCATTCCAAAGCCACACAATGGTTTCACTTTCCACAGAATATATCCCAATGCAGTGCGGTAAGACGTAGTCCTACGTCAAAAACGGATAATAAGCATAACAATTGATAAACTAATAGAATAATCTTAAAATGAAAGTAAATTGAAGAAAATTACTTGACTAGTAGATAAGGACAAACATAAAAACACAAAACATAAAAGCTGAAAAAATAACAGTAAGTTAAGAGTAAAAAAAAAAGGAGGGTTGTATGCAAAACCACGACCGCGGGGTTGACGTAGAACTACATAAGACTGTTTGGTACATTATATTCATTGTTGCATTGTTGCAAAATATAGTCTATCATAATCTTAGCGTATATCATTCAAATAATTCACGATCACTACCGAATGCAACAACGCAAGTGTTGTTATGAACCGCTTTTGCTGCTACCACTACTACCGCTGCTAGTTAGGACCGTCATAGTGGCCATCAACTAGTAAATTGATAAGTTTATGCAGAAGCAGGTTCTTATATAGCCCAAGGAATACATGCTCAGTTTACTAGGTGCTAGGGAAAGCAAGCATAAAAAAACCACCGAAATTTGTGTTTCAACAAGGCTTGACAATTTTCAATAGAACGTTCGAACAATCAAACTACAATTTTCTGCATTCGGACGAATGCATAGATGATTTTTCAATTAATTGCTGCAAGAACGAAGGAAATCTATTGAAAACTTAGTGACTTATTAGCATTTGGAGTTGCACAAATTTTTCCCCTCTGCCTCTGCATTAGAATAAAGCTATTAAATTTTGAACTAAAAGGTTCTTGAGGTAACTAAATCGAACCCTCTGCCGTTTATAGATTTTCATTTTACACTTCAATATAGCCCAACTTCCTGGAAGACATAGTTCTACGTCAAAATTAGGTATCAAAATTTATTGGTATATCTTGATAGCTGAAAAAACTAGAACAAATAACTGGAATCTAAAAAAAATGACGAAGACATGAACGGATTGAACAAAATCTAAAAAAAAAACAACTGAAGGCAGTTTAAATGAACAACAAAAAGCAGGAAAAAAGGGGTAAAATAAAATAAATTGACAAAACTAGGAATTAGATTAAAAATCTCATAAAAAAGAGCAAAGCCAAAGCCAAATAATGAGCAATTGAAAAAATAAAAGATCAAACATCAACATACTAACAAAGCAATTTAAAAATACTAGAATAAATAAAACTTGACAGAAATAACTATCACCAACGGCATCATAAGAATTACAAAACCAATAAGAAAATAAAAAAAAAAACAATAAAAATAGGCTGAAAAGAGCAAACACAACTAAACACATAACATAAATGTCTACGAAAAAATAATTATAAAATGTATTGCCATATCTTAATTGGTGAAAAAAAAAACTCGAGAAAAAACTGAAACATCACGAAAACAGGACACAGGATATAAAAAAGACTTAACAAAATGTAAATACTACAAGGTATACAGCCCTAGGGTTGTATGAAATGGTGACGTGGGACTAAACACTGTTAATAGAAGGATTTTTAGTTACAAAGGTTACAGAATTTGCAGACAGGAACAATTCGTTTGTTTTGTGGTTTAAGTATTTTTTATACGTATAAAAATTTTCTTTTTAGAAATATATTGAGAAACATTCGAAAGAACTTCGATTACACTTAACGATATTGTGTAGTGTTTTTTTTTGTGCGAACAACATTTATTTAACAAAGCACAAGCGTGTCGTTGTTATTGTAGAAGCACCAAGAATTTCTCGCAATGCGTCTGAATCAGAATTAACTCTATTGCCTCATAAACCAATCATCATAATACATGATTTTGTCTTATTTAACTCTGATCAAATTAAATTTATTACATAAATCTTATTATGGCAATAATTTCGAAGCCGTTACAAAAATTCACTCATAGGAAAACATAAGAAGATATGTTGAACAAAATTATCAACAAGTTCCAGTGAAAAATCATGACAATCGACAATTATAAGTTCGAAATGATTAATTTCTGTTTTTTGTTTGACAAGTTTTTTTCATTTGCCAACAATTACATTCACTGTGTTACGAAGACAGCTAATATACGTAAGAATATTATTTGTTAAGTTGAGAACAAAAATATATCATCTAACAATGTTGAAATGTGTAACAAAGTTTCTGAATAGATCCTAGTGAATCGACAAAATATTCAGAAGCAATCGCTGGCTCTTAAGCTCCTATAAATTTGTATTTCCATAAATCCACTCTTTCGATCACAACCATTTAGTGAATATCGAAGATAAAATGCAAAAAAAATCTTATGACCGTTGCAAAAATGCTCAATTCTTGTTGAGTAATTTATGTTTTTTTAAGGTAACCATATTCATGAGATAAACTTTTAATCACTATCAATGCAGCAGCATTGCAGTTTTTCCTTGATTACACGGAAATAGAAGTCGTGTACCACTGCAGACGACGAGAGACCAGCGGCGCTCTGCTCCACATAATATGTATATTATACTGTACGGTATTGTTGCTTTTACCACCATGTTTTCTTTCAAGACATCAGTTTTTATTTTGCTCTGACAGCAGGTTTAGAAATTGTTCAAGGCTTGTTTCAAAACTTTTCGAAAGATCATTACCTTCGAGACTTCAGATTAGTCTAAGTTAATGGCAGCAAACTTAAATTGATGTTGAAACTGTTGGGACGGGGAGACTCTGTCCATTTTTTTTTTTTTGATATTGAAACAGAGAATATCACAGGGAATGGTTGGTGTCCATTCACATCGTCTGTGCTAGGAATGCTCGCGTGGGATTGGTTCATTGTTCGCGTAAACTTCCTTGTAACTTTTTATCAATTTTCACCGTAGAGCAGTGAAATAATAATGAAGACTAGCGTATTATAAAATTGTTACACGTTTTATCTATCCAACAATATATTGGTTATTGTTATTCATCATGTGGTTATGCTGTTATTATCGTTTGAAATCTTACGTAACATTTGTCAGTTTCTTTTGCTTTTTTACAGAATGCGTCAAAAAATCTAAGAATATAACTGAAAGCAATTACAATAAACGACAAAAAGCGAACCAAAGAATTGATTTAAATTACGATAAATTGACAAAAATAGGAACAAGATTTAGGAAAGTCATAAAATAAGTTAAGAGGAAAATTCAAAATTAAATAGGGCTAGAGCTTATTTTTTAAACATCTAATTTCTTTATAAAAACTAAAAAAGATTACCTAAACTTTGGAACTGTCCGATCATAGAGAAATAAGGAAACAAAGCTATAATATAATTTTGTTTTCTGTAATCTGCAACTTTGCAGTTTTATTGCTAGATTTCTCAATTTTCTAGATTTTCTCAGATCTCAATGATTTCTCAATGATCGGACAGTTTCCATTGTTTATGGAAACTTTTGTAGTTTTTATAAAAAAGTTAGATTTAAAAAAAAATTGTTTTTAAATTTTTTTAATAAGTTTCAATTTTTGTTCCAAAGAAAATCTTTTATTTTTTCCGGTTCGAGGTTTTGGAGTGCACCTGTATTGACCAGTATTATCTACAACTCTGCTGAAGACATCACACCGACCAAACAAACCGTTTTGGCTCTAAAAATCGATACCTCCCTAATATAGCATTTCTCAAAAATGTGTCATTTTTGAGAAAATTAAACCAATAGAACGAAATGGTAGCTTGTGCTCATAGAAACGCCTATGAAAATTTCCGGCCAAATCAAAAATCTCTTTGATATGTTCACCTGCGCTGAATATCAATAAATGGTAGAAAACATATACAGCGTCTAAACGGTTTGTTTAATCGGTATGGTGTTTTCGGCAAATTGTTGCAGTTGCAAATAAAAATTTTATCCTACCAAAAAAATATACACAGTAAAAAAATTATTTTTTTTTAAACATAACTTTTTTTCACCACGTTCGGAGAAGCATCAATGTTTACCTAACAATGTGCAATTTTTGCAGAAAAATCAGATCTGTGGAAAGTAGACTTTTTGGGACATTCAATTTATAATGATTCTTTAACCTTTTCCTCAAGAAGTTTTTTTTTCTTACGATGTATTTTTTTTTTCCTAGAACGACAAAAATACTATCTACAACTTTGTTCAAGACATAACATAAATCAAACTATTATAACTAAAATAAAATAAAAAGTTTTTATTTTTAATAATGACTTTTATGTTTCTCATTTTACCATCACCAAATTTTGACAGATTGTAGTAAACGGGTAAAAAAGCAGATTTTCAAAGAGGTGCATTTTGAAACATTCAATATTTTTATCGGAAATGATCGATCAGCGATCAGATTTTTAATAGAGCGTGGACTGCCTCTATCGCAATTTAAAAATTTCGCTGTGGAAAAAAGGGGATATCTCGAAGCAAAACTGTCAAGACTGAAATATAAAAAATGAAATATAAAAAATAATACTTTTACGTCATTCATTAGAATAAAGCTATTAAATTTGAAATTAAAAGGTTCTTGAGGTAACTCGTGTTTAAGTTCGCATTCAAAGTTGATAGCATGCGATCATTGATTTACTATGAGATTTGCCACAAAACTTTTATGATATTATCAAACATGTGTAAGTATATCTGCCTTGACCGATGCGTTCTAGTTTCCAACCCCCCGCTGGTCATCGTCATCATCAGCATAAATCGAGTTATCTCCCGTGGACTACAGACAGTTATCGGTCCATTTTCGGTTCTCGACAATTCTGATGACTGTATGTAAACCGCAGCGCGTTAAGCGGTTGGAAACTATTCCGGCGGCTGTCGTCTAGACCCGCAACAAGAGGAGACGTACGAGACGCGACCGTGCTGATAACAAAATTAAATAGAAACTGGCTCCAACTGCGCACTGCTTCTTCGAAGACGGCGGCGATGGTCGACAGTAGTTTAGCAGGAACTCTATTTTCGGACAGCAAAAGGAGCATTACGCTAAGTGAAAGCGTCAAATTCGTCGAGTGTTGTCTGCCCGCAAGATCTAGGTGGTCCCCCGTCCGTCCATCCGTAGTGCAACTGGTCGGCGACAGTGCGTAACGTGGCTCCTCGACTTAAAATAGCCGCTTCTTCGCACCAACAGCGGCTTTTGACCCTCCCAGAGAGCGCGCAATAGAAGAGCCGTGTCGAAGTTTGCGCGTTGATAGATCAAATAATTAACAAACTAGTGCGAGAAAATAGAGCAGCCAAAGGTATAACACATCCATTGGCGGCCGTTGCGCAACCCCGAGTTCAGCAAGTGCCTGTAAATTTAGTCCAACAGCCATCATTCCGTTCCGTGTCGAATGGTCGGCTGCGAAGTCCGACAAGTGCAACCCAATGCTCTGGGCACCGTCGTCGTCATGCCTTCCTTCCGTGAGGGAACACTTTACCCTTGATGTGCGCCAAGTACCCATTTTGGTTAGGTCTAGTTTGGTGTGCAACAACAGACGGGTGGGTGCGCAATGACTCCTAAGGATTGCAGCGGAGCGCACTGAACGCATCAATGACTCCCGACCTCGGCTACAAAAGCAACCGTTGAGGTTTACAATTTGCGCTGATGCGATACGAGGAGTGCATCGCCAGCAGACAGAACCCATCCTGTTCCCCCGTGTTGCCCCTTCCCTGTATTGCGTCGGCTTCTGTTACTGGGAGCATTTATTTCTGCAAATATGTTTGTTTATACCTCCCCTAGCGTTATCCATCCCCTTCCTCAGCGGCCGGCGGCTCGAAAACAGCGACAGAACGCGGACGGACGAAGAAGAAAAAAGGATTCGTCATCCAGTTGGCGTTTCCGTTGCGATTGTTTCATCCGAAAGTGTGGAGTTCAAGGAAATTTAATTTTAATTCCATTCAGGTCCTAGTGTGTTTCAGTCTCTAATTCAAAAGTTCAGAACCTCATGATGACTGCTATGAAATTATTTCATAAATTATCAAATCTACATTGTTTAATGCCAAAATTCTACCATATTATAAAACTGTTTTTAGCAATTCATTCCACAACCTTTTTCCTTCAGCTGAATGAATCAATGGACAGAACACCTGCCCGTTTCGTGCAGCTCCCGCGGTTGATGGTTTCGATATCCGTAAATCAAATCGGCTTGTAGAAACAGATGCTAACACAAAACACGTCGTCGATACCTTCCGTTCGAAAGGTGCATTTTCAACCTGTGTAGAAGACCCGGTATCTAACTAGTTGAAATTGGGCACTTCCGTAGGTACCAATTTATCAACTAAAGTTTGGAAAAATTAACACTTTGTTTTTGAATTTAATTAATTTTTATTAAGAATTCAATGACGCATACTGACGTTTATATATTGATCTTAGTTATTTTAGTTCTCAAAACCTACAATCACC
The DNA here is from genome assembly GCF_029784165.1 of Wyeomyia smithii. Classification (NCBI taxonomy): domain Eukaryota; kingdom Metazoa; phylum Arthropoda; class Insecta; order Diptera; family Culicidae; genus Wyeomyia; species Wyeomyia smithii. The sequence continues at coordinate 52,160,306 of NC_073694.1, forward strand.
ACTGTTTTGTTCAAGTGTCAAGGTGTTCAAGAAGGTGTTGGGAATTCGACAACGATTTTAACCCATTCCTCGCGGGTGATGCCATATGGCATCACCTGACATATAAACTTTGATAACAGCTTAACAACTATACTTGAAATTTCCAGCGATGAAAATATTCTAAGCAGTCAGAGAACAGATTGATCTTCAACATGCAATATAGTTTGTGCCAATTATGCATGCAGTTGCTGAGTAATAAGAGTTTGAATGTTATTTTTCGATGCAAAAACTGATTTCTCTTCGCGGGCGGGGATCGGGTTAATGAAAGCTATAGTTTTGTTCAAGTTAATAAAATAAACCGGATAACCAAGTCGCGTATCACAAAATCAATGCATGTATTATGTTGAAAACGTTGCTTGATAACACCATACATTATTTTGACAATGTGGCCAAAATCCTCCTGGAGGTGAATAAAACGCTATGTGAGTATAAGTTTCACGACCATATCCAATGTTTCATATCTGCGCATTTTTTAGACTACAGTTTTTTGCTAAAATAAACGTTTTCTTGTGTAATTAAATGATCACGGTGATTATTCTGCAAGATGAAGTTGATAGTAATAAAGTTTCTAATAGAACTATGTTCAGTCTTGTGAGTTTTACTTCGAAAATCTGTGATATCATTCCTCGAAGATGATGTCGCAATAAAATTCACCCAAAAGGGACACTGATCAAAACTTATGGAGCAAAAATTAAACTGAATTGGTTGATGCATGACTATAAAATGTATAGTTTACTCTATTACACGAATGCTGTTTGAACTTAATCCTAGAAAAACAATCTTATTTTGGCGGTAAATTGATGCATGCATTTCAAATCATACAAAATGCAAGTGTTTGTTTGAAAATTAATAATGAGTGATCATTACGGTGTTAACACATCAATACATAACAAATAACAGAATTTAGTTTTTTGAAAAAACAAAAACGGATTCGCAATATTTGAAAAGGAAGAGGGTTATGTCATTGGAAGCGAGAAGTCAAATTTACGCAGACTATCTTTCTAGGGTTGAAATAACTTGCCAAGATCTCACGAGGGGCACTTACAAAGTAAGGCGACTAACTTGAAAGAGTTTTAAAGCAGTCACAGTATTTTATAAGCGTTTATGAAAGGATCTTAAGTAAATGTTCTTAACTTTTTTTAACAGACTGAATGATTACTGCCGTTCTACGCATAGTTGTCCCATGTTAATTGAAAATTGCATAGAAACTGGGACAAATATGCGTAGAACGGCAGATTATGTCTTAAGGACTGCAATAATTCTTAAATTTTTACTTGAGATAGACCGTGCCAACAACTTTGCCAGCTCAGAAAGGAATAGACATAAAACGGCACCAATTTATTGATTTGTTCCGTCAAAACTCCATACGGTATATTCAATTTCTAACACAGTCATCAAAAATATAGACCAAACGATTCTCTGCAGACTAGGGATGGAAATCGGAAGCGAAGGTGTCGATATTTGGTATCTCGATATATTGAAACGATCCTATACCAAGTACCAAATATATCGCAATTGAAGAATCGATACTTCAATATTATCGCAATATCGAAACGGGTGAAGTGCAAACGAAAAAACGAACGAAATCGTGAATCTGGCAGTTTTGCTTGTGAGCGAGTTGCATTGGTTTGTTTATAAGCATAGTAAATTTTCCAAATTTTCAAATTGATCATATATTTTCAACGGTGATGGAATCTGTTCTGGAAGGACTATTTCGGGAGCATATCACCATAACACCTGTGATAACCTGTGACAGAAGTTTTATGGACTTTGAACCAATAAGTGTAAGATTCTGTTCAAATATTCAAAAAATTCCTCAGTTTCTTAACATATCCCGAAAAACCGGATTTCCTACACTGAATTTTTTGTCGTAGCACCGTTGGCACTGATGTCAAAGTAAAGAAGTTGCTGAATCTTTTAATGCTAAAACTATCCTCGCAGGCATGTAAGAAGTAGGAAAAAAACATTTCCACAAACAATCAATTTGCGTTAATTATTTTTCATTTCGTCGATAGCGAATAACGCTGGAAGTGTTTATGACATGTAAATTTGAATTACTAGATTAGACTTATTTACGTGTGAATGTTTTAAAACCACACTTTGAAAAAGATAAAAATCGCGCTGTTTTTTTTTTGCTCGTTGTCGAACGAATTTCACAAATTCGCGTTGACGGTGTTAAAAGCGTTAAAAGAGAGTTTCAAGACTGTTCGCACCTGCGGGAAAACTTATATGTAATTTTCATAATGTGCGTGATAACAAAAGAATACTTCCTTCCTTCTTTCCTATGTTTTCACATGCAAAAACCACACAAATAAAAGCAACACCGTCAACACGAATTTTCTTCCGATATTTTTCGAGTATCAAATGAAAATATATCGATATCCGATAATATTGCTTGTTGAAGTTTGTTGTCGATGCCAAATACTCGGTATATCGAAAGAAAAGTATCGATACCCGCGGTATCGATAAAGTATCGCACACCCCTTCTGCAGACTGATACGGATGTGTACGGCTTTCGTAGCAAATTTAAATTGTCACTCTGTGTTGCACAATTATATATTTTTTTAAATTTTTTACGAGCTCAATCAAGGATCATTATCTTGTATTTAGAATCATTTTTCGATTTATCTGAGCATGAATTAAGATCAATGTTTATTTCTGCATTGTTCAAGATTTTCTTATTGGCCTTTTATGGCCTCTAAAACCCTTTTCGGATTTTTTTGAATCTGTTTCACTCTTTACTCTCTACTGTACATTTTTCTCTGAATTTTTTCTCGATAACACAACTTACTCATACACACATAATTTTTTTAATCACTTTACCTGTGCCTTTTTTTCTAAGATGAAAATAATGGAACTATTGAATGACTATTGACTTAACGAATGACGTAAAAATTAGGCCGATATCACAAAAAAGTGTAGCCAGATTGAGCCCAGAATAAAACAAGACTGACACCGAACCATATAAGTTTGTAGCGAGAACAAAATAGAAAGGATAACAAAACCAGACGAAACCAAGACTGTGATGAAATTGGATTCATCACAGTAAGACCAAAGGCAATACCAAACCAAATAACACAACAAAAAATATAAACTATAATGATTTTGAAACAATACACATGCGAATATGTTCAAAATAGGATAGTCACCACAATGAAATAAACAATAGTGTACCTAAATAAAACCGAAATTACATGCGAACAAAAAAAAAATAAATTAAAGACAAACCCAAAATAGACCCGAGATTATAACAAAATTATATCAGGGTCAAATTGAAATCGTAATCAGAACAAGAGAAGACTGAAAAAAATCAAAAACAAGTACAAAATCAAAAACGGAATGAAATAAAATGATCCTATTGTAACGGGAACAAAATAAAAACAACATTAGAACAAAATAAAAACAAAATTGAACCGAAAAATAAACTGATATGAAACCAATATAGTTTCAAACAAGAGATTGAAATTGGATCACAAAAATATCGAAACTGGACTAAATGAAGAGTATTTTAAAATTAAAAATAGTGTTCAAACCAACACGGGCACAGGAATGAGATCAAAATAAGACCATAATTAGATACTCAGTATTATATAAACGAGACTAAATTTAGATTAACATGAGAACAAGTAAAAATGAATTGAAAGTTAGACCAGACCAGATATAAGACAAACATTAGTAGACAAAAGAAAAAGGCCTGAAGAAGGACTATAAGGGTCACTATGCAAACATCCTAGCTTTAGGACTAGTTGGACCACCCCTTATGCCGTGAGACCCTCCCTGTTCGCTAAAAGTGCTATTTTTCGTCTCTCTTTTCATTTATGGCCAAAAAAGCATAGAAATAAACCAAAACATAATATATGAGAAAGTGGGTCAAGGAATCCAAAACAAATATCTATTCAAATCGGTAGTGATGCTAAATATGTTCTTTTGACGTAGGACTACGTCTATCTGAAAGTTAGGGGCGCAAAATGAAGATCTAGCAAAGCAACCATGGAAAAAAGGACAGGGTTTACACGCTTATTTCTGTTATTTCTTATCAAATTCACGAGTTTTTAACATCAATCGATCAGAAATTCTTCTATGGGCGAGTTCTTGTAACAAAAACATACGTTCAATTCAGATACACTATTGAAAAATTTGTAAATAACATGTTGTTGTTGTTGCTATGCTCGCTCGAGTGCACAACGACACGCCCACCGCACACTCTCAGTAGGCATGCATAAAAACTAGCATACAGAAGTGTAGTCTTCATTGTCTATCCGATCATGTGCAGCGCAAGGGCGGCGATTTCAAATAAAATCTCATCCGCTTATTCTATTGCAGCCTTCCATAATGGACGGACCAGCAGAGGAAACCGGCGCTCTGATATTTAGAAATCACCTTTCAAAGCGCTGGATTATGGGTCTCCAGTCTATGTGAGAAGCACCGTCATATTTTCATGTAGACCCAAGACTGCTGCTTCAAAAGGGCCTATTCAAAATGGTGACTGATTGATGAAAATTTCTATATTGTTTCGTTGGGATCATCACCGCTTAATTTTATTTCTGTTGAATTATCGACGTTTATCGGTGAGAAATAAATTAAAAGCCACAAATTTCCGGACGTTTCGACTTACTTATTTATTTTTTCAGTCATCTTCAGCGGATTCTACAAGTACATAAAATTACAAAACCTTATCTAACATTTTTTAAACAAGTCTAGCAAGTAAGTGTTAATATATAGAAATAATATAGAAATAAATTTCTATATTAGAAAAACGGCCTGTTTGATTGGAATGGTGTCTTCAGCAAAGTTGTAGGTAATAAAATTGCGGTTCTAGAGAAAAAATATATACTGGAAAATTTTTTTTCTGTGTCAAATTTTCCTGAAAATTTCAAAAAAAAATATTAAATATCTCAAAAAGTGCCTTTTTAAAAAATTTAATTTTTTACACATTGAAGATGACAATATGTACTACTGCCTGTCGAAATTTAGTGATGGTAAAATGAAAAACATCTCCCAGGTGGTCTCGAGGTACGATGCTGGCCTAACAAGCCAGTCGTCGTAGGTTCGAGTCTCGGCTCGGGAGAGACTGTTAGTGTCAGTAGGATCGTAGCACTAGCCCCGCAATTGTCCTGTATACTAAACAGTCGGCTGCGAAGTCTGTGTATAAAAAAACAGAAGGTCAAGTTCCGAACCGGAATGTAGCACCAAGGCTTTGCTTTGCTTAAAATGAAAAACAAAAAAGTTATGAACGTTTGTGTATTTTGACATTTTCACTCTGGACTTTTTTTTGATTGTTTTTTTTTCTACCTACACATAACAATGCTGAGAATCTATTACTAAGAGAATGATACCAATCCAACGCGCTGTTTTTATACCATAATCAATCATTCTTTAACTGACCCTGTTATAATTCAATATGGGTAACTTACCGGCGAACCATGTTGTATTGCCATCACCAATTTTGACAGATAGTAGTACATGTTGTCATCTTTAATGTGTTAGTTTTTCAAAAAAGGTACTTTCTTAGATATCCAGAATTTTGTGATAATTTGGAAAATTTGGCACAGACAAAAACATTTTTTACAGTATATATATTTTTCTAGAACCGCAATTTTATTACCTACATATTGCTGAAGGCACCATTTGAATCAAACAAGTCTTTTTTTCGATATAGAAATTTTTATCTATCAGTCACCATTTTGAATAGGCCCTTTCGAAGCCGCAGTCGCGAGTCTACATGAAGAACTGATATCATAAAAAGACTTCTTTATCAAAAAGGAACAACTAAGAGAAGTTTCAGCGAAATCGGAAATCGTCGATCAGGATCGATGTGCGAAGTAGCATGAAATAACTCATGAGAACTAGAATCATGAGCGGGGGCCTAGTGTGGTTGGTAACCTCTCCGCCAACCACGCTCGACGCCTGGGTTCGAATCCCACCGCCGACATAGGTGTCGATGGTTGTGAGGTGGCGTGATCCACTCACAACCAACCCAACTGCTCTAGATTCAATCCTAGCCGACACCGGGAGATTTTCTGAGGCGAAAAATCTCTGGGATCACGCCTTCCATCGCATGAGGAAGTAAAGCCGTTGGCGCCGGTCCGTTAATAAACGGGTCGTGAGTTAGGGTCCTGGGTGGAGTCGCCTCCCTGGGCGTCGGTGATTGGCACAACAACAGTGGCGGAACTAGACCGACGGAAAATAAGCGAGAATTAAAAAAAAAAACTAGAATCATGTCGGGGCATGGGCAAACGGTATTCCGAAATGACGATAAATCAAACAAAGGTACCTTATGAAACATCAGTGGCACCTGTCAGCGCTCAAAATTATATAGTGGAAGTATTTTTTTTTTATATATATGCCCAGCTGTAGCGTTCATACGCTGGAATCTTAGGCTGGGACTTTGAGCGGAATCTAACAGCATTACAGAAGAGCGTAGCCTTGTTGCTTACTTCGACACTGCAGCCTTACGGCTATCTGATAGATTCCAAGTTTGGTTTCGGATTGTTTTATTGGTTACTGTTGCACTAGGCCCAAGTTATATAATGAATGTAAGGTCAAAACCTCCAGGAGCAATTCAACCTGACAAGACCAATGTCACAGATGAACAAATTGACCCTGGACTGGAGGTTCCAACGGTAAATATATGATTTGAATGGAGAACATACCTGTTATCACCGGTTCATATTACCGATTTTACCTTACATACCACAGTAGTGTTGGCTATACCTTTCCAAGCCATCCAACCGTTGGTATTTATGTCGGCAGTCTTCCTCGTGTTCTTGGTCGTTCCTCCTCACGTCTGCTACCTTTATTCATGCCGTCATCTGTCCTCGATCGCTCTCTTTGACATGTCCCATGCAAGACCGTTCGCGTTCCTGCCCTATGTCACGTACCTGGTTCTTTTCGTTGTTCTACTGCGGCAATTTTCATCTCGCAGCCGCAGAACGATAAAAAAAAGAGAGAAGGGAGTGGATTAACAACAAAACCAAACAGTACAATCAACACACATCCAGATTTACGCTGTCAACATATTTTAAACCCTTTAACCACCCATAGACGCAAGAGAGTCATTCTAGCAGAAAAAGGGAAAAACGTACAACTGATAACGAATTTCTTTATTCCACTGGGTCAGAGCACACCCGCCCCTGGAATAAAGAAACGACCCCGCAACTCACGACGCAAGCAAGAAAGACATGCCAGACAGCTGTCGACGTTCAATGCATGGGGCATTGGTATACCGAAATTAACAAAAGTTACGATGCGCGACTAACTATTTTTGAGGTGCCAAATGCGCGATAATGGGTCGAATCAAAGAGAAAAAAGAAACGTTCCGACAGCAGTCAGATTGTAACTGGGATTGACATATGGGAATAAAGAAATTCGCGCAGTCAAAATAGCTGATATTTAGTGAAGAAAAAAAACACACACACACATGTATATATATAGAAAACCGATAATATGAGTAGTAGTAGTAGTTGTGAGAGAAATCAGAAGGGTTAGTAACAGCGTTGTTAAACTCGCTCGCAAAAAGCATGCGATACTCCAAGTGGCGTTCTCGCCGCTACCGAAATCTCACACTAGAGATACTCCTGTCGTACTGTTTCTCATTCTCTTTTCCTTTTTTCATTTCACACTACCGAGCGTAGATGCTTGCGAGTTTTCCCATAGGCCGACACGCACTCTCGCTCGCGTACTTTCCCACTCGCGTGTACCTCCCTTTCTCGCGAGCACAACCGTCAAGACGCATTATGACGATACGGAGTGACAAGGTACGACAAAGCGGAGTGGCGAAAAAAATATTTCGATGGGTAGGCAGGGATGCCACATATACAGATTTTTCAGTACTTATACAGATTTTTGCGTATTTTTTATACAGATATCTGTATATACAGATTACAGATTTTCTGGAAATAGTACAGAACTATACAGATTTTTTTTTTTTTTTTGATTTTCGTGGATCGCGAAACAAACTTTTCGATATAGTTGAAAATCGAAAAAGAACTCAAATGCTATTGAGCGTATTGGAGGTTTCATTATATTTATTTGTTACGCATAAACGTGTGCATAATTGTGTTTTTATTTCAAGGGATATGTCCAGTACATATGCAGATATTTATACAGATTGAAATACCACCAAGGTGATTTTCTGAGATTCGAAATACAGTTGAAATTGTGGCATCACTGCGAGTAGGTGGTCGAATATCATACACGTTCAAGCATGCGATTCTATATAGATTTATCACCCCACTTTCGCTCGACGGTGCACGATGCAAAACTGCTTGGTACAGTTTAGCGATGGACAAGCCGCATGCGTGAGTCGTTGAACGAAGCATTTTCGTTTTCGGGCACATTTTTTCAAGCACTCCTAGTCAAGTACTCTTATTCGAGTACTCGCGTATTTGGCGTGAGTAAAAAAGCAAAAGAGAATTCGCGAGCGGCTGTATGCTGGCTGCTGCTCTGGCAAATGCATGGATAATAAAGAGTTTCTCGAAAGTGTGTGTGCGAACGACTGGAGAAGCGTAGCACACATCTCAGTCTCGAGCAGAAAGGAGTGGATATGTTTTGCTTCTCGCTCGTTTAGCAACGCTGGTTAGTAATGCTACTTTATATCTATGAGTGCAATGGGTGGACGTCAGTCACGAGGTTTTGTTAGTAATGTTAGGGTTAGTATAAACCTCGCTTAAGCCCTACCGACCCCGCCAGAATTTAGTTTTGTTAGGTCATGCGAGACTAAAACCAGCGGTGTGATAAGTCAAGCGTAATCAAACACAACGAATGCTATTAGGGTGATTATTGAATATTGAGTTGTTACTATTATGTTATTACTATATTATTATTTATATTATTCAGCTGGGCATAAAAAATAAAATAAAAAATTATTATTTATATTATTAGTTGTCTAATCAAAAATTGCGTTAGGAAATACGCTTGACAGATCACCGTCAAGTCCTCCACCCATGGGTAGGGAAATTATATAGTGGAAGTAATTGATATTTTTCTATTACTTGTCAAAATGATACCATTAGTGGTGGAAACTACGCAAAAATCGTATAATTGAATTCTCCTTTTTTTACCCTGTACGCTATTAACCCTCTATTGCCCTAGCCCACCTTTAGATGGGCTCCGGTGAAATCACTATAAACCGTTATAAACATTTTTAAAGAATTTATTGAAGAATTATAGTAATTTTACTGAAGCCCGTATAAAGACGGGCTTGGGCACTATAGAGGGTTAAAGTTATCAGAAAATAAGCTAAAATATACTATAACTTTGTAAGGAAGAATCCTGGAGATATGTATCCTTCGACAAAAAGTGTGTTTTGTATGCTCCAATGCTTCTTTGAAACAACGTTTACTTGTAAAATGTAACTCTGTACCAAATGAAGATTGGAATTTTGTTTCTTCAGCAAAGTTTCATATTTTTACATGTTTTGAAACTTTTCCAAATAAATTATTTTCTCCTAACATAAAAATAACGTATTTTTAACATATGAAAACCAGATTTAATACGACTAAAATGATGGTGATTACTGATTACTGCGTTATTCCATTTTTCATATATTAAAAGAGAAGATATTGCTCTATTTCACAGCCTCCGAATCGTTCACTCTATACACTGCTTTGTCAGTTTTATCATCATTCGTTTTTATTCTTCCTCGCCGAATTTCTAGCTGTGTGTTCCTATTGCATATGTCTTGTTTTATGAACTTTATTAGCTCATTTTCTGGAAAGGGTAACTAAGGTTCATATCTGTTACAATTTACTAGTAGTTGAGAAAGAAAATATATTAAAAGCTAAAATTTCTCGACTGTTCATAGAACGCAGAATTAAAAATAATAAAATCTAACGGTTTCACAAATTCATATACACAAGCATTAGACTTTCTTAACTATGTTGAAGCTAAAAAAATGCAATGAAGAAAAACGTTATAAACTAACATTTTATTGTTTCTTCGTTTGTATCATGAACTTATGTTTTATTGAACTATACAAGTTCATCATAGGGTAATCGCTTCATTATTCATCTCAACAGGTTGGTGCACCTATATTCATCTTATTTCTCTCATTTGTCCAATTTACCGTCAAATTTCTATAAATTTTTGAAAGTAAATCTATTTGCTTCTCGATTCTCTGAAAGTTTTACGTTGGAAATATGGTAAAATTTGACGCCAAATTGATCAAAAAGGTGTGATGAGATGAATATAGGTACTGAGATGAATATAGGAGCGGTTACCCTAATACTCAAAATATTAAATAGAAAGAATCCAAAAAAAATTAACATTTCGCCGAATTTAAATTTTTTTCTAACCATTATAAAATCGAACAAGCGCTTTTTATTTTAGATCGATAATTTACAAAATTTTGTATAGATACAATGTATTATTTTAGAAATTTTTGTCAATCGTATATTTATCTATTCATTCAGAATTCTGTCTATTTATTATTAGCATTTTGTTTATTTATTATAACCATCGCTCACCAAATTGAATTATTAGTTTTAAGCGAGGATGCTGCCAACTTCATTGATGAGTGACGTGATATCCATCTGTGTATTTTCGTCTTTAATTTGAAACTCCTTAAGATTAAATGGTAAAAAACGCATTCAATTTGATAATGAGGTTTATACTTACATAACATATTGAAGTCAAGAGCCCTTATTGTCTGAAATGAAAGTTATAAAAGGAATGATTAATTTAACATGGTCAGATTTATCAGTAAAACTAGAGTAAAAGTCAAAACCACTCAAACCTCGAATAATTAATAATCATAATATTGACCATGTATACAACATTTAATCATAAGCATTTTCACAGTCCCAATTGAAATCTCGGGTTGGGGTCTCAACAGAAGCTTGCAAATAAAGTGGCAATAATTTATCGTGTAAATTTACTGCTCGTCGCAAAACGCCAACTACTATCAGGCAAACCCCGTTCCCGTCACGTGATAATTTTTGGAGAGAAAGTTTACCCGTTTTTTCGGTTCTGTGGTCACCTCCGGGAGCTAGATTGTCGAACCGTGAACAACCGCAAAAGCCTACTTGTCAGTAATACTGTTGATAGTTAATACGTGCGACCCCGCATCGAGTTCCCTCTTTCTGTTTAATTCGCTCAATTTTTCCGTTTATTTTTAGTCAGTTTGTAGCGAGCCATGTTTCCCGATAAGATTACGTAACAATTTGGGATAACATTGAAATGCGTAAATCAAGTCCCCGATCGCCGGCCGCCCCGCAGCAGCAAGGGGGAGAAAGGTGCACACCAAAACAGAAAATAAATTCAGAACAAAACAAAATCATTTCAGCTTAAGATTGTTGTTCGCTTCTGCGATGCAAGGAAAAACAGTGAAATGACGACACAGGGGAAAAGTGAATTAGGCCCAACAGGTGCGACCATCGTGACGACGTAGACGCCGCCGCCGCCGACGTGCAAGTCGAGGGCTACGCTCCGAAAATGAATTGAAATGAGCGGAAAAATTAACGATCTGCGGCTTTTAGGACGTAATGAAGCTGCCGGGTCTGGCAGCCGGCCTGATGCCAGTCAATTATTATGAAGATATCGCTTCGAATCATTGCTCCGGCTGCACCCGCATCGTATCGCATCGCGAGTGGGTAGGCGGAAAATTTTCCCCTCTGCCGGGTGATGCGCCGTGTTTGTGCGAGGGGGAAAGCCCCCGGTACGATTTTCACGATGCATTGCGGCGTCGCCGTCGTCATCATCATCGCAGACATCGGTCACAGTGGCCTCAGTGTCGGAGGTTACTCCACAGGGTTAGGAAGGGGAATTCAAGAACATATCACTGCAAAGAGTTATTACTGCTGGGTGTAATAGAATGAACCCTTTGATTGTATATTTTGACAGTTCTGCTCAGCCGGGCTAATGGGAGGATATTAATATTCGGTAGACCAGTAAAATGACTAACTCTGGCTTGAATCGGGGTGATCGTACTTGTCAGCCAATTTGCTTAGTACGACAGTTTACCGAGATTGGATCAATTGTCGGTATTTCAACATATCTGACAAACCTTGTATCATTCCATTTAGTTCCACTCGATTGACAATAGTATAAACAAACAAACAAACAAACGAAAGTGGTTCAACCTTCTCTTTGATCGAAGACCGATTCGATAATAGAGTGGATACCTACCTGCATGTGCACTTTCACTCAAAAAATAAAAAGTTCTTCGCCATTCATCGAATCACAAAGGCGGCGGATCAATTGGTTCTGCTGATCCAATTGGATGCGGACATCAGCAGCTATCTGTACCCAACTATCCTACTGTTAAGCACTTTTTGATAACAATGGCCGCGGTGGATAGGTGAAATAAGGTTTCCGTCTTTATCGGTCGTCTCGACCGCCGATTGGGTCGATTTGTGTTCAGTTGGCCGTGCCAGAATGAGCCAGAATTAGACGAAGAATAAAAGTTTCGACTGTGGGAAATTTAGAAGCGGTGCTTTTTTATCGTCTGTAGCAAAACCGATTATTTTTACCGTTTGCTGTTTTTTTTTTCGTTGAGACGAATTGAGTCATAATATTTTATAAGATGTGATGTCTTTCTTGACTGTTTTTTTTTTTTTTCATTTTTTATGTTGATGCTTAACATAGTTTTCAGAAAGAACGATTACAATATTGGGATAATAAATTTAAGAAATTGAATTTCTATATTTATTTTCATATTTGTATAATTGCATAAATTGGATCTTGAAAATTCTAGAGGACATTTTTAAAATAAGTTATGTATTCTCCATGAAATTCGTGACTTAATTAATACTCATCATCTTCTCGTTCGGAACGTAGGCAATGAATGGGTATATTCAAATTGTTCTTCGATAACTATATACTACATGCTTTTATCTTCATAAAGATGAAATTCTTGTGCAATATGGATGTTTCACGAGAGTCGTACCAACAAAGTGAATAAACAAAACAAAGTTTCATACAGTAAACTGCCGTTCTGCCGATAGTTGTCACATATTTATAGGAAGTTCATGTAAATACTAGAACGTTTTTGTGGTTCCGAAAACACACCATTCACTAGAAATACAAATTTAAGCACTTTGGAAAAAAAGTAGTTGTATGTAACTTGCTTGTAGAAATTTCAAATCTATAAGCCCTAAAATTATTTGTTCCGGGTTTGGAAAAAGACGTTCATAAACAATAGTCAGTGAATTCCTCCAGTAACTTTCCGAAGCAACAATATATTTGCATCGGAACAGAATTTAGTCCGTTCAAAGCTCCGTTGAAAATCGACTCCGAGAAGTGTTGCACGGTTTCAGCTGAGTGCGCATATCAGCGGCCGGAATCCACGGCCAACCAGCAGAAACCGAACGCCCCGATATCGTCGTCGTCGTATTCGATTGCCGGCTGGGAATGTGTAATCGCTAGCTTAGCGTCGTTAACCCTAAAATTGATATTGCACTTCACTTTGTTCGCGGGAATTCGATGACCATCATGAAATTTGACATTGAAATTGACTTCGCACTGGCAGTAGGGCGCGCGAAATGAACAGAAAAAACAACACACAAGCTTGTTGCATCCCCTGCACCGAACTGGCAGCGGCGGCGGCGGCGGCGGTCAGTTGTATCCGTTTAGCGGTCAAGCTTCGGCGGTTCACTATCACCGTCGTTTGCCCGCGCGAGCGTAAGCAAATTCCACTGCTCGTGTGGAACCTATTTCTGATAACCTCTTCGTGCCCCGTGCAAGGTTTCACCGGCACAAATGCCTGCGCCTGCAGTTTGTGGATCCGATCCAGTTGCCGTGGCCGTTTGTTGGTTATTTGAGAATGTTTTCCTTTCCGTTGCACTGCAGTTGCATTACATAGTTGCAATATCTGCAAGCTTGTTACACTTGAACCTGTGTGTCCTGATACGTGATGATGATCGCACAAAACGTGGCAACTTGTTCAAAACCATAAACGGGTTGGTTTCGAAGTTCGCGGCCAAACCGAATTCGGTCCCACCGCGTCCGGAAACACCTGCTGCCGGTTTTAAATCCCGGCAGCTGTTGCGCACTGCTGCCCTATCCATGTTTCCATCCACCATACACATACACCAAAAAAACCTGTTTAAATTAAATCGACAAGCCAGCATTCGCGGTCATCAAGACTTTCGCATCCCGCATGCATCGTCCTCTCATGCTGGCATCATTTATTCCGAAGAAAAACCGCTGGCCGAGCTCTGAGGTTTGCCTGACTGAACTGACCAAGGGGACCGCGACGTGGAAAAGGGCAACGTCAACTGGATGTTGCACATGGCGTCCGTTCGATTCGAATTTGTAAACAAAGCGAAAAACTCGTAAAAGCCAAAAAATAAAGAAACGGCATCATTTGGTAAATGTTGAAAAAAAAATGGCCCAAAACAAAAACATCCGCTCGCTGGGTAGGATGCGTGGGGTTGTAAACGTGGCTGATGACTGGGGAGGACAGGGGAGCAGATTGCTGTACTGCAATTTTCTTTTCGTGCAGAATTCACTGCAGCAGCAGCTGCTGCTGCTGTTGCTGCAGGTCTTCGCCATCCTGATGGCGTCCCTTTTTTTCATCGTGACCGTCGGTACCACCAAATGCGGGTAGGATAATGAACTGTTGGCTGGTAGGATAGTATGCACAGTTTTACTACTTATAACATTTTTGGGACGTTGACACGCACGCGAAGTTCTTTGATAGTTTGATGTGTAGCTTAACAACATTATGTTTTTTATATATCGCAGCATTTGAAGTTATTTCGCTCTTGCAAATGGATTACATAAGTTTTTTTCCTTACAACTTTATTTTACATTAAATTATTTACATTGAATTATTTACAAATTTTATTATTCATAAGATTATTGTTTTTCCATTTTTATTTGCGTGATTTATTAAATGTTTATTTTTTTCCTGCAGCGTTTTCAGGGCTCTCTAATATTATGAATTGATCAATTCAAGACAACAAATAAGTATTTCTTTTTATACTCATAATCTCTTGTTACATGTAAGTATTTTTTGACGTAGAAAAATAGTCCCTGTCCCACACTCTAATAAAAATGTACGTAAAAAGAATCTCATTTCGGCAAACAGTGGAGCCAAATTCTGGCTTGTAGCTTAAAATGCTTTTCGTGTCGGATAAAAGCACATAGCAGGAGTGTAGCTGTTTCAACCACGCAACAATATATCACGCTGTTGCGTGTTGCAGCCTGCAGCTACGGTTCTGGGATAACAAAACTCTGTGCTGAATTCAAATGTTGCTAATATGTTTGTCCTGAAAAGCTCTAAAAGTCGTCCGAAGACAGTTTTAATGTGTAAATTGAAATAAAAAAGTTAGAGTAAAGAAGTTGTTCTTTTTTCTACAATATAAATCGATTATTTTCAAAGATAGAAAAAACTTTGTTTACAAAGTTGTCTGAAGTTAACGGTTTGTAGAACAACTTTTTTTCTCTACACACAAAAATAAACATTAGGCATCTAATTTTATCGAAAATTTTGATCACCACACATTTTGGATAACATTAAAAAAGGGATTCATTTAACAACTCTGTAGAAGAATGTTTTTCTTTAGGTCGAATTTTTCCCCTATATTCGGTTTCAGAGCACACATTCTCATGTTTTATTATGTTCTTTTTTATTTATTCCTGATGTTTTGTTTTTAATCTTTTTTGTTTCTTTCTGCTAATAGTTTTTATTTATTAATTCTTTGCTTTTTATACCTAAATAATATTTTTCACAACTTTTCTATTTGAATTTTTGAAATTTGTGCAGATTACCGGTTTTCCCAGTTTTTAAAAAGTTCTCAAAGTTTTTGGTAATGGATTTTGTGTTCATCACTTGGCGGTAGAAATTGATGAAAAGTTTCAAGAACAATTTTCCGCGAAAAATGAACTAATTACATATAAGCAGACCGAGCACAGACGACATGAGTAGATATCAACCATTTACTGTGATATTCTCTATATCAGCATCAGCAAAAAAAATTAACAGAATCGTCCCGCTCCAACCAGTCAATTAATATTTGTATCCATGAACTAAGGGGCCATCCACATACCACGTGGACAGATTTTTGACGATTTTCAACCCCCCTCCCCCCGTGGACAAATGCCCATATAAATTGTTTTTTTTTTTGCAAGGACCGTGGACATTACACCCCCCCCCCCCAAGCTGTCCACGTGGTATGTGGATGGCCCCTAAGACTAATTTGATGTCTCGCAAGTAAGGGCTTATCAAAAAGTTAGAAACAACCCTCTCTCATCAACAATCTGCTCTTAGAGCGTAATGAAAACTGATGTCTTGTAAGAAAACACCATGCTGGTAAAGGCAACAGTACCATACAGCGCACGTGGAGCAGAGCGCCGCTAGTGTCTTGTCATCTATCACTGCACAACTTTTTGTCCAATCTACAAAAATAAAAAGTTAGACTTTTGATTTCATCGAAAATTTTGATCAACCCAAATTTTTTATAGCATGAAAATAAGCACTTCATCATATATAACAAATTTGTAAAATAATGTAGGGTGGGAGCCGGCGAATATTTGTGAACTTTTTGTTTATTTACTAAGATCAATTAAGAATCTTTTTTTTTACATTTCAAAATTGTCAAAGCCATAGAATATAGATTTGGAACTACTGAACCGATCAACGTGAAAAATTATATGTATGGGTTTTAAGGGACGGGAAAGTTGATTAGGATAGTTCGAGACCCCTTTCTCTTCTAAGGGAGGGAGGGGTCCTATACAAATGAAACACAAATTTCTGCACTACTCGAGAACAAATCATGCAAATGAAATGAAATTTGGCATAATGGATTTTTTGGAGCAATAAATATTTCCAAGGTGCTTCAATACCTCTCCCTCTTCTGGAAGGGAAAAATCTCATGCAAATGAAACACAAATTTCCGAAAAGCTGGAGAACTCATCAAGTAAATAAAACTAAATTAGGCATGGGTAGGTTTTTGGGAACGAGAAATGTTTCTATGATGTTCGACACCCCTCCCTACCCGAAAACAGAGGGGGGTCCCAGGTAAATCAAATAAATATTTCAACCAATTTTTCCGGAAAACAGCTTAAAATGATTGAAATGATGCACGAAAGCCAAAAATCGACCTCAGACGCTATTTTTGAATCCAATACGGAGACTTCTGGTATCTGGAAAACTGTTAAAAATGGCCGAATATCACCCAATATCGTTATTTCCGGAACCAGAACAATGCAATGAGAATCCATTTATAATGTTTTAAACTATGTTTTTCTGTTTATTGATCTACGTAAAGCATTCGGTACAATTGATCACGCCATACTCGCATCTTAACTGGAACTGCTAGGAATAAGAGGAATACCAGATAATTTAATCACAATTTTTTACGTAGTATGTCTCAGTTTGTTGTGATAAGTAGCTTGCGTAGTCTTTTGAAACCGATTGCTGTTGGTGTGCCACAGGGAAGTAGCCCAGGTGCGATGCTGTTTTTGTTATATATTAACGACATTGGAAACCTTTCTCTTGAAGGAAAACTAAGATTGTTCGACATCCCAGCTATTCAAGTCCCTATGCAACCGGATCTAGTAATCCTCAACGAATATTTCAAGCAAAACGTGCTATCAATGAACCATGACAAAACTAAAACGATTGTATTCAAATCACCCAGGAACCCGACCCCTAGAACTCTAAAGTTGAAGATTGGTCAAACGATGGTAAAACAAATAACTGAGCATAAATATCCCGGGCTAGTTCTTGATGATCTTGACGTTTCATAAACAATATTACTAATTACACACATAAACAATATTACTAATTCCATAGCACCAATCCGTCGATTACTTCGTAAACTCTCATACTTTGTGCCAACACTCGAAGATACAATACCTGATAAGTATATGGGGATCTGCACCGAAGACAGTAATTCAAAACCTTATAATTCTACAAAATAAAGTGTAAAGAAGTTTATATAAGTTACCCTACACATACTTTAGAGTTGAACTTTATACGGAAAAAGTAAAAAAAAAAACATTTCACCCCTACAGGCCTTACATGATCTCAGAAAAGTAGTATATAAATTCAAGATAACTAAGCTAGTAGGTATGCATTCAAATTTGGATTTCGGAAGACAAAATCATTCCCACAATACTAGGCGATCTAATAATTTTCATTTACATAGAATAAGAGCCGAATATGGAAGAAAACGAGTAACATGATGAGACCTCAATGCTCAATAATTTACCCGTTGATTTAAAAAACCTGCCTAATTTGGAGCTGTTTACACAACTGATGCCATAGGATTATAAATTTGAGAAAACTGTGTTCATTGGGTTAGCTAGTTAGTAGGATTTTTTTATTTTTTTATTTTTTTTTTTTTGTTAGGGAATTAGGATTACGTTGTCCATTGATGTGAACTTTTGTAATATATCCCAGTCAATTGCTATACGTGTCCCTTTGCAAAATACAATGACCACTATTGTTGTGATTGATCAGGTACCTGCACCGACACGCTCCCAGTCAGGTAAAATATGGTTTATGAAGCCAATCACCTTTCCAGGATTTAAAGACCAAATCTCTTTGGGCTGTAAGAAGCCACTGCCAAGAAGCCTTGATCTGCGTTTAAATAATGCACCACAACTGCAAAGCAGATGTTCCGATGTCTCGCGTTCCGTATTACAAAAGCGACAGATATCATCCAGAACCCGGCAAATGTTCTTTAAATGATATCTACTCGGACAGTGCCCCGTTACTAGGCCGACGTATGTACAAAGAGCTCTTTTGTTGAGCTCTAAGAGCTTTTTCGAATGATTCTCGTTTGGTGTTATAAATCTTTTAGATTGGGAACACTTTTTGACATCCAGCCAATTGGTTTTCACTTTTTGTTTCTCCCAGCGTTTAAGCTCCATTTTCACTGCACAGTTTGATATACCACAGAAAGGTTTTGGGCCGATAAACTGTGAGTTAGATCCTTGTTTTGCAAGTTCGTCTGCCCTTTCATTCCCACCAATGCCACAATGTCCTGGAACCCACAACAAATTTACTGAGTTTGTTTGACACAGCTGTCGCAATGTGAGAATACATTCCCAGACAATCTAGGATGTGCATTTATAAGCATCAAGTGCTTTCAGCGCTGCTTGACTGTCGGAGAAAATACAAATTTTTGCATGTTTGTATTTTCTAGTCAGACAAACATACGCATATTCAAGGATTGCAAAAATCTCTGCTTGAAACACTGTTGGCCAGTCTCCCATAGACACTGAAATATTAATTCCAGGGCCAAAGATTCCTGCACCAGTTTTTGTACCTATTTTTGAGCCATTTGTGAAAAATATCGTTGAACCGGGACGGACATCAGGAACTCCGACTTCCCAGTCTGTACGCGACGTTTCGCATATCTTGTAGGGAATATCATGATTATCCTGAGGTGCCATCCAGTCTCCATTCATACTCATCACTGGCACTCTTTTGAAAAAGTCCAGTATAGTCAGGTGACCCACAAGATCACCTGACAATATAGTTTTTGTTCGTTTGAGCCTCAATGCACTCTTTTCTGTTTCTAGTTGCACGTATTCGTACAATGGCAACAGATGAAGAATTGCATCAAGAGCTTTTGATGGGGTGCTGCTCATTGCTCCTATTATCGCAATGCACGCAAGTCGTTGAACTTTATCTAGCTTTGTTCTGGCGGTGGATTCTTTGGTTTTCGGCCACCATACTAACGCAGCGTAGGTCAGTTTGGGACGTATAAAGCAAAGCCTTGGTGCTACATTCCGATTCGGAACTTGACCTTCTGTTTACTATACACAGACTTCGCAGCCAACTGTTGAGTGTACAGGACAATTGCGGGGCTAGCGCTACGATCCTACTGACACTAACAGTCTCTTCCGAGCCGAGACTCGAACCTACGACAACTGGCTTGTTGGGCCAGCATCGTACCTCGAGACCAGCTGGGGACGGATTGGACGTATAATCGATGTGAATATTCACATCACCAATTTTGGTCTCAAGCCCCACTTTCTTCCAACGGTTTTGGAGCACAACCATAATGCAATGACTGCCTTGTTGATTGCATAGTCAAGATGTGCATTCCAGTTTAGCTTGGTATCAAGGATAACTCTTAAGTATTTAACCTATTCACTGAATGGAATTTCTACTCCTCCAAGCTTGAGAGTTTTTAGATTGAATTTCCTCTTTCTAGTGAAAGGTACGATTACAGCTTTTGTCGGATTAATGCGGAGACCCTCCTTTATACACCAAGACTGTGTATACTCCAGAGCCTCCTGCATTCTTTCCGAAACTATGTTGTCAAACTTTCCTCTTATCAAGATGACTATGTCATCTGCAAAGCCCACAACTTCGAAACCTTTTGCTTCTAAGCTTTTGAGAAGATCGTCCACCACTCAAGACCACATAAGTGGCGAAAGAACTTCTCCTTGCGGACATCCTTTCGTTGCCCTTATCGTGATAGACGAACCTCCCAACTCAGACGTGATTTCTCTTTTTGCAAGCATGGTATGAATCCAGTCAACAATACTCGTGTGAAATCCTTTTTTCCTCATTGCACTAGACATTGAAGAATAGGACGCGTTATCAAAAGCACCTTCAATGTCGAAGAAAGAGCACAGAGCAATTTCTTTAGCTGAAAGTGACTTTTCAATTCTCATAACCAGCGTATGAAGCGCTGTGATAGTGGATTTTCCAGTTTGATAGGCAAACTGGAACTTTGAAAGCGGTTTTGTTTGCATGTAAGATGTATGAATGAAATCATTCAGCACTTTTTCCATTGTCTTCAACAAAACCGAAGAAAGACTAATGGGTCTGAATGATTTAGGATGCGTCTAATCACGCTTCCCAGTTTTAGGTATTAAGATTACTCTTACTACCCTCCATTTTGATGGAATATGATTCAACCTTAAACTGGCCTTGAAAATCTCAATGAGAGAAGGAATTTGTATTGCTTCACCTTTTTGAAGCAATGCTGGAAATATTCCTCTAAACTTGCAGATTAGAAAGGCTCAAAGGATCTCATAGCACTTTCCACCCTGGTTCTCGTAGAAATTTCATCCGCCACATCTGATACAGTACTTTCTTTTCTAGTAGACCCAGAGCTAGTAGGAGTTAGTAGGAATAATTTATTTCCGGACTACTTCGTGATTAGGGCGAAACTAGATAGGAAAACAAGCAAGGATTTACCCTTATCACGAAGTAGTCCGGATTTGTTAATAGGAATAATTTATTTGTTAATTTCTTATGAAAAAAGAAAAGTAGGTTTTAATTGCCTATGAAAGAAGCAACTTTCGAAACAGTCACACTTTCACAGGCTTTACCTTACTTCAACCAATCTATTAATAAGGATTTTTTTCGCAGTACTCAAAAAAAGAATAAAATGGGCGAGAAAAAGTTTGGTCCGTCAGCTAGTACATATAAGTATATTGGCTGTCCTCGTAATATCGTCCACTTTAAATTTTGTCTCAATTTTGTTAACTTTCGACATGTTTTGTTCAAAATTGTAGTTATTCCAGCAGGGTTCTTGCAATTTCATTTAATATTTGTTTTTTTTTTGTGATTATGCATATATTTTTTGCATGATATTAACCATTTCAATACACTTTCATGCTTCTTCTTTTTTCTCATTCCACAGTTTTTTTAATGTTACATTTTTTAAGGAATGGAAAATTTTGTTTTCAGTTATTCACGAATTTTTTGCCAGTTAATCCTTTTCGTTTCATATTATTCATATTTTTTTACTGTTTTCCAAATTTTCTTTTCAAATATTTATCCTTATTGATATGTTTTAATTATTTTAAATACTCTTACTAGGGGCACCCAAATTTCTAGGAATGGTTAAGAAGCTGTGATCCGTATTTTTTCCAGTATGAGCTTTAGAGAATTTTTGTTTTCCCTTCTATCGATCAGTGTTATCATCACCCAGACGAGACTCGGACTCCCATTCTCCGATTAGTCCGAATCAAATGCATGTTTAGCAACACGATTTCTACAATCCTTAAATAATTTAAAAGCTTGGTTTTGGGTTGTGTTATTTTTTTCCGTCTCTTCGATAAACTTTTGATATTCAGAATATTTCATTATAATTCTATTGAAACTTGCGGTTTGCTCTTTTTTATATTTATTTATTTAATATATTTAAAAGTTCTTGTTCAGTTTTATCGTTTTTTATAAAATTATGACTTCAGAGATTTGAGTTTTTTTGAAATATTTGATCACTTATTTTTCAACTGTTTTGCTCACGTTTGGAACATGTATCTTGCGTCGGTTGCTTGTCAATGGTACAAAAATACTTATTTTATACTTCGCGCGTTTTATTTTACTTATAGTTGCACTGAAGGTTTTTTGAGGTTTTTTCATTGTGGTTGATTCTGTCTAGTGTATTTTTTTTCTCTCGAAAAACTGCCAAAGTTCTATACAATCATTTCGCATTACTTTGTAACATTTTTTTAATTTATGATAAACTCATTTCCATTTTTAACAACTCAAACAAGCAGGTTTAATAATCATGAGAGTATAATCCCGTTATAATATTCTCCAATGTTAATAGCACAAGAAACACATCTCAGCAATAAACTACGTTTGCATGAAACAGAACATAAATTCTATCAATTTTTTACTCTACAAAACCCCCCTCCCTTCCGCGGGAACGCAGATTATGGACGCATTGGGAAATTGCCTACGCAATACTAGAGGCAATAGACAAAAATGTCCCCTCTGTTGACTTTGTGTTTTTTTTTCTCGTACAGTTCTTTCTGTGCGGTCTTCCCTCAGCAAGGGGGATCATCCCAATTGTATTGCAATAAAAGCGAAATAAGCGCAATAAGCGGAATCAAAACGCATGAAGTTGCGAAGCAATGCGAAACGGGAATAAAAGAGTGACGAGCATAAATAATAAATAATGCCTTTTTTATTTGAAAGTATTGAAAACAAAAAATGCAGGAAAAACTAAACCTTTCGACCCGTTAGTTAGAAACGTGACATGATTTGCCAATTTTTCACCCCTTTTCACCCCGAACGCGGTGCGACGCTGCAGACAGATGCGTCTTATTGGAAATGCGTGCGACGGAGACTGTGTAGAAAGTGGAATTCGAACGGCCGAAGTTTTCGCTTACTGCAGCTAGTCGTAAGCCAGCGGAGAGGAATTTGATGACGAATGCGAGTTCTTTTTTTAGAATATATTGGACGGTACAAGAAAGACCTGGGAATGTCAATAAGATAGACCTAACTTTTTTCTTTTAGTTTTAGCGTATATCATAAATTTTGCCAACTTTTAATCTTGTGTTTAGCTTAGTCAAGCTTCTATTAAATAACATTTTCCCCCATCTATTATTAGCTCAGACGTGAATGTAAAAACGATAATTGCAACATCCATGATCTTTCCGACCGTCCGTCGCTTGTCGTTTCCGATTGCGCGGTTTCGCAACGCGCACCTGTAGCTACAAAACTCGACTCGAAGGACTAATCGTTCTAATTAATTTTCAATGATTGGCACACTTATCGAAAGTCAATGAGTTGTGCATTACAAACTAACTAAGCGCCGGTGCACTCTAACGGGACGCAAACAAACGGTGCCTTTGAGCGACTGAATAACAAAACAACGGTGAAGCGGTCACTAAAAGTGTTTCAAGTGGCTAGAGCTCGGTAGTGTTGTCACCTGGTTTGTTTTCGAACAAAGTCCGGCAATTATCGTAAAACCACATCAGATGTAAGCTTTCGGCCTTCTAACAACTATTTGAGACGTTATTGGCAGTATGTTTTTTAAGTGTCAAAAACAGCCACTTTGATGAAAAGTTCTCAGTGTGTTACATGCGAGATTCCGCCCATTTTGAGATTATCTCATTGTATTAGCTGCGTGTTTTAACATAATGACATCTAATATTATACGAGTGTACGAAACCCTCTTCTGAGATTCACGTTACAGTATCATCAGAGGTAGTCTTACTAAATTATATCTAAGTATGTTTGATATTTTTTTGTAAAATAACATTAATTTCCTTAATATTAAAGTGAAAAAAGTGCGCATTTCAACACAACTCTGATATCCAAGTAAAAAAAGTAATTAGCATTAGTCTTTTATTCTGTGAAAAAATCCGTTTTAGCGCTGAAGAACCATTCAAAAATGAATCGCGTCTTGATTCAAAAATTTTACCTGATTATTTCTAAATTTTCCCTTATATTTCCTGATTTTCTGAAAATTTAAACTTAAGAGAAGCAAACAAGGGTTTGCTCCGAAAGAATTACCAGTGTAATCAACGCAAAACTTTGTTCAAAATGTATTGCAAAAAAAAAGGTCGAAAGATCAGCTCACGCCCTTTCGGCCCCGGGAGGGCCACGCCATTGGCTTGACAACGGAGAGCTGTTCGCGGACATTCGTTTCACAAATCGTTGATAATGGAGGAAGTATACATTACAAAGTAGGTAAGCGTGCAGTACCTACTATCAACTGTTTACATTTGCGATTGATAATAAAGCACTAAATAAGCGAACGAAAGCGCCGCAGTAACACACGAAGTCCTTCGCGCCATTTTTTTTTTCGTGCTACTATGAATCGTTTCTATTGCTATCTTTTGCTTCACCCCAAGCTAGGCCCGGAAGATTTAATGTGTCGAAATTTTTATGGCCATTCAAACCTCTAGATCTAGACCATGGGTAGCGATAGAGTGGTCCGTACTGTACGTGGATCGCTCCCAGAAGTGCTACCTGAAGACAGATAATACCGAGACGGCTTATCAACGCCTGGTTGCGCAACCGAATATAAACGTATGATGGCGACCCTGAGCAGTTTCATTCACATTTCGATTGATTTGTGACGTGCCGCGGTTGGTCCTTGGGCAGTACACACAGAATTGAATTTTATTGCTAACATGTGTACGGTGTTACCTTTCTTTATTTCATTTGACTAGGAGTTAGTAACAAGTATCATTTTTTTAGTTTCACAATAGAACTCCAAATCATTTCTGATCCACGATTATTGGTTTTCAAAGCACTATCGACATATATTTCGCCACAATCACAATAAAACATTAGCTAAAACTTGCTCTTGTTACTGTTTGTTGTATTGACAGCCAGAAAAACCGAACCACACTGCTAGAGGAGCTTCACCGTGTGGTAATCGTTTCCACTTTTTTTCCTGTTTGCTCTCAAGATGAGCTGATAGGAGCAAAACTGCTACAATTTCTGTCCCTCCCGCGTGGCGTTGCTCAGTACACGGAAAAGTATACAATTTATGAAAAGCAAACACAGCTGACTCGGTCGTACAAAGTCGTATGCGCAATACAATGTAGGAAAGTTGATAGATTGTATTTAGAAGGTTAGCAAAGGGCTCTAGAGGATGCGCAAGATGTTGTGGTTTATAAAATTAAACAAATATCATTCAAGGTATACCATTTATTAGAAGGAAAATTGCTCTACAAAGTAGTGACATCTGATAAGATTCTCAATCATATCAAGGATATCATTTTGCGAGTTTTCACTAAGCTAGAATACACTTCATTTGCAAATAACGAAATAACTGAGCTGACCTTTATCGCGATTTAAAGTTAATTTGTGCAGTATATTTCAGTTAAATTTTTGTTTTTTACATCGTTAAAAAATACACCAATTTCTGCTGGATCGCCCCCAGACCCGTTTGGAAATCCTGGACCCATCAGGTTTCTAGAATATTGATGTTGTATTTGAAGTAATAATTGAAGCATAAAATGTGAAATTTGACGTAATATTTGTGCTAAAGAAATAGCGAAATAAAAAAATGACCCCTAATTTCGACTACTTTCATCACGAGCAATACCGGGAACGTTCAAATAGTACAATACAAAATTGGAATTTGAACTGAAAAAAAAAACTAGACTGTTTATTTTGGTTAGGAAGAAAAAAATATTATCTAAAACTTTGCCGAAGACGTCACATCATTTTTTACATAGCATTTCGACAAAGCTTTGCAAGAACGAGCCGTGATTAAAACAGGCTTATCGTTTCTGCTAGCGTGCAGGAGAATATTTTTCACTGCGAAAACAACTGCTCTCACACTGGTGAGCAAAGCGACGCACTTGTTTGAAGAAGGCAGCGAATCGTTTGTATCTGAGAAACTTGCAAAAAAACACGACGGTGGAATTTGAAATGCCTCTCCAGAAAGATAAAAAACTGGTGTGAGCTTTCTCACACCATTACGCACAATAACCACATAACAAAGCTCACTGCAGTGCTTCAGCTGTTTGTACCTCAAGCATATATCAAATGAGGGGAGCATCTAAGTAGGAAAGTAGAATGCCTTGTTGGCTTTGCATCACAAAACTAAAAAAAAATAATTCCAGCCGCCCTTCACAAATGCCTGCTTTCCAAATGCTTTCGAATTTATCTCAACGGTGCGAACGGCGGTGTGCTTCTGTTTATTTTCACTAGAGTGATTCACCATTTTTTCTGCGAGTGTCAGAAACACAGTATAAAACAGAAAAAAGAAGTGCGGAGCAAAAAATTGCTACTCATAGTGCTCGTGTTGGACATGAAATGAGCGGTTAATATTCACTCTACTCTTTTCACGTGTTGAGGAGAATAACAGGCCGAGTTAAACAAAAATATATAAAAGCCATAATCATAATCGGGCAACCAATTTCGGTTTCTTTGAAACTTTGTATAGAAAGGTTTTATGGGGAAAAGATGTAATTTTGTGCTATTGGTACGTCTAGTACTTTTACGTCTTACGGCAACATGTATAGAGGCACAAATTTAAAACCCGAAAATATCGAGAGCGTCATCGAGAGTGTCCACTTTCTAATGCTTGAAACTTAGTCAGTCTTCAACGGATTTCCTTCATTCTTACAAAAATCGATTGGAAATTGCTGTCTACCAAAATGCGAAAAAAATGATTTTATGATGCTAACTATTGTACTATTGGAAAATGAATGAATTCCAATGAATGTATGGTTTTTGCTGGAGAACCATGGACAAAATAAGAAAAACGTGTATTTTCCGAAATATTAATAATTTTTCGAGCTTAAATTTAAAATAACTCGAAAACCGATACCTTTAGAATGTTTACTACCAAGAGCTTTTTGATTTAAAATGACTCTCTGCATCTTTTAAAATCATCAGAATACAAATATTTTGAAAAATGTTTAAATTAGAATTGTTTTAAAAGAATTAATCTACCATAAAAAGTTGCGTATTAACGTCAAGTTTCTTTAAAAAAAAATAAAAAAAAATGAACAATTTTTTTAAATGGAAATTTATTGTTTATTTCTAATTTTTTTTTTTTTGGACAAAACAATTTTTTTTGTACAGTGTACATTTTTTTATGGTGCATTTTTAATTCCCTACAACTCATTCTCAGACAGTTTTTCTATACAACCAACGGTTTCTGGGCTACAATGCTTCGAATAATACCTATGCCAAAAGGCATACGCCCTTTTAGAATGTAACTCATGGGTGTATAAAATCTCTCCACCTGTGAAAAATGGTCAGTTTGCTAGGCCAAATACGTGTGCAAAGTTTCATTCAAATCGAAAATGGTCGATATTCGACCATAGGTCATTTGGCGCGATCTTGCTCTAAAGTTTTTAGTCGGATGAATTATAATAATAATAATAATGAACTGTCACTATTGTGAGAAATACCAAATCAATTCCAAATGACATATATCATAATTATTAAAGAAGTTGATATCCCTTTCCGACTGGGCCCATATAATCGCGTAGGTAGGAGGTGACTTAAACAAAACCTTCTCTCTCGCTTTTTGAACATTCTATTCATTGTTTTACTGTTCACAACGCTAGTGTCGACATCGCAGCTGGTATGAAAAATTAAAAAAACCGAAGCGAGCAAGTGTTTTTATATAGGAATTGCTTGGGTTTGTTATCCGTCGTTTTTTACCTACACAATTGTGTGGGTTCGGTCGGAAAGGAATATATTTGTCTGTCACACGCCGAAATCTAGATGACAGCGATTCGCAAAGATATGTGTAATTGACCGGTGGCCGGTGCAGCTACCGAAAACATTTTACTTCCCCTGCAATTCCCTAGTTTACGATATTCTGTTTTGCTTGTTCTTGCCGAACAACCTGCGAAATTTAACTTTCAGTAGCCACGTATAAAAGCTAGCATGCAGTAATTTAGTCTTTAGCAAGAAATCGTTTTTGAGAAGATATGTGAAATGCAATGCAAAAAAGGTATGATGTATGATGTATGATTACAAATATTTTAGAGTCAAAACGGTTTGTTTGATTGGGTTTACGTCTTCGGCTAAGTTGTAGATAATAATTTGGTCTTTTTTTTTAAATATACACTTTTTTAGGCTTTTAATTATATAGAGAAGCAAATTGTTTTAAATGTATTTTTTTTTTCATAAAAAAACTACAAAAGATTAGCCAAAAAATAATAGCTGTCCAATCATGGAGAAATGATAAACAAAAAGTGGGAATTTTCCAGAAAAAAATAAAGCCGTCGTTTGGTATGACTGGTATAATATCATCAACAGAGTGGTAGACAGTAATTTTGTTCTTCCAGAATATTTTTTTTTGGAGAACAACCCAAAAATATGATTATAAATTTAATATTTTTAAAAACTTATTATTTATGAATCTGAAGTTGTTTCTATGAAAGCTGCACATTATAAGCTAACCAAAAATATTTAACTGGATTGGGAGAAATAGAGAGTAAAAAAATAAAAATTTGTCGAAAAAAACTTCTTTTTTACTAAACGTTTTTCAAAGTGTATATTTTACGAAAGGACATAATTTTTATAAATAACTTTACCAAAGATACCACATCGATAAAACAAACTGTTCAGATGCTACTAAACGCGAATGGCGTCTTTTCTCATGTGAGAGACAATATCAACAATGAAAATGATGCGCGCCAAAATTTATCCCAAACTGTTTCGCCGCATGAACGCTTCCTTCCGCTTTCAGTATAACATCGGCTAAATAGTATCATCATTATTGTCGTGAATGTTTCTGCAGTTCTCTACTCCAGCTGGTGTTGAGGTACGATGTTGGTCTAACAAGCCAGTCGTCGCGTGTTGGTGTCAGTAGGACAGTAGCGCTAGCCCCGCAATTGTCCTGTACACTGAACAGTTGGCTGTTTATAATAAAAGAAGTTCCGAATCGAAATATAGCACCAAAGCTTCGCTTTGTTTTTGTAAATTATAGCGGTACTGAATTCACAAGTTGCAAACTATAGTTTTTCTAACCGCGACTTCATTTTCATGGGTCATTTACACATTACACACAGAACGAAATAAATCAAAACGAGAAAAACTAGCGCGATTATCGGTAGAATCTTATAGTAGCTGGGCGGAGCAGAGTGACGAGTGACGATTGGGATTATTAAACGTTCCTAAGGATTCCATCAAATTTGGATTTTTTTGAAATTTTCATTTAGTTGTGACTGTATGAGCAACCATAAGAAGGCTAAGACGATGCATTCCATGGAATTGGGTTCTGATCGAAATAGCAACCATTACCCTAATTCACTTTTAGAGTTTGCGGCAACATTACGCTTTGAATCATGCAATTCACACACTTCAAAGTATACTTCCAACAATTTGTTTAAATTAACATAATCTGTAAAATTAGACTGATATCATGCAATGTTGCAAAAACTCTGCTTCGTAATATAGCTGGCTTGGCTTGAACATTATTCCAAAAGCAGTGTAATAATTATAATAATAATAATTATTATAAGAACTTATTCGCGTCAGGGCGAATACCGTTCCACAATGGGGCCGTAAATTCGGAATTGCTGTCTAGTCCGTTTTCGGATCTCGTGCAGTCAATGTTTGAACAGCGCCGTCGGGCACCGGAAGTAAGCTAGACTCGTTTCCTTTAGCTGATAAGCAAAACCAAAATTTCCCACTGAATGAATCCCCGATTGGACAGCTATCGAGATGGTGGTGTAATTTACAGCCTCGGGAAACATTGATTGACCCGATACCGGGTACATTCATACGAGCAAGCGCATAGCGTAGGGTTACTATTTGCTTATTGATAAGCGGCTCAAAACGGAAAAATCCCAAAGTAAGCGAGACTTTTTTTTTGGAAGCTAAGCCCGGAACCGGCACTGCGGTCAATCACTTTTTACGATACAGAGCCGGCGGGTGAAAGATAAATTGTCACATTCGGTTGTCGACCGCCCGCAGTTTTCGGCTTGTCTTTCACCGGCTTCGATCTATTTACCTTTCTTCGATAGATAGCCAGATAGTGTATGTTCTTCCTTTTAGATGCTATCGTCCTCATCGCCTGCCGGCACACGGAAAGAAACGATCCAGAACAAAACGAAAATCGATTGGACCCGATTGGCGAATCTTAGCGTCTTTCTACCGTCGGATTTTGGGCTGCAGAAGAAAAAGAACGATTCCAGCAGAGAGCCCATGGCGTGCTTCGGTATCTATGAATCGAAGCAATTGTCAGTGAGATCAGACCGGGAGGGGGCACTTGTGTCATTAATATCTGACCTTGTGACTTCTGTCCGAGACCGAAATCCCGCATGAATGGGCATAGAACGACACCCCTGCCTAGAACATAATAGACCACATTAGATTAAGGTAGGCGTTCGCTAGGAATTCGCAAGAATTAGTGCCTGTAACGAATGAATGTGTTTGATAAATGATATTCTCCGTACGATATTTACTTTATGCGTTCCCGTAGAACCCGCTACCTTCGACGGCCATTTGTCAATTGACATGGTTTCAATGAAATTAAACCATTCGCTTGTTTTGGTCAATCGCCGGCCGCCGATTTGATTGATGGATAGTGTGTCGTGAGGAATCATGTAGCGTAATTGCAGAATGGCGACAACAGAAGAAGATAAATGACGCCGATTGCAGTGCAGATGCAGACCAACACCAAATGCTATTAATCGCTTGCATTGTGGCAGTTATCGCACTTCTGTCGAAGGATTTTCTCATTGATTGCAGGAGAAAAAAAAATACGTCGGTCTAATAAATCTACAGATAGGCTCCTTTTGGCAGCTGTGATATGAGGATTTTTTTACATAGGACTACGTCTCACAATAACCTTAAAAAGTTTTTAAGCGCTCATAACTCAGTCGTTTGACGTCACATTCACGAATTGTTAGCACCAATCTATCAGAATTTTTTCCACGGTTGGATTCGACTTTTACAGATATGATGTATGATTGACTTGCCGCGTTTTACAATGGGTTAAATCTAAGTTGAAAGTATTGCATTTTTCTCTTCTGCACAAATGCAGGATTGATTAAATAATTAAAATCGAAACAGCTTAAAACTAATTAATAATTCATGACATTGAGAAACATTTGAAATCCAGCAATCAAGAAATAAATTTTTGATACCATTATCTGTTGACTCATGTATCGAATCGACAAAAAATTATTTAGTGTAATAAATAGGGACAATTGCCAAGGGGAACATTTGGTTATCTTTCCAGAGTTTGGCCTGGATTCTATCTAGTTGACACTGAATACGAGTGGCAATTTAACACTCAATCGGATGTGTTTGATAACTTTAAATAAAAGGATGAAATTGACGAAGTTGTTCCTGTTACATGTTGAAATAAATGCTGTCAAAAAAAAGACACATATAGAATGCATCGTTACGACAGAAATAAGAACCGTACCATGCACATTTTGAACTAAGCCAAGGCAAGTAAAAACGACCGCAAAACCTGACAACCATTTGCGTTCGTTTACACAGAGTTGACGAATGACCACGAAACATCAAAACAAAGGGCCAGAACGGTGTTAAAAAACATAGTTTTACACACTAATGATAGGTTAAGGAAGAAAGCGAAGGAGTACACGATGTGTGACAAAACTCACACACGCAAACCCGCCGTACGTTTTACAATTGACCGACATCCGGGCGGTCAAGTTTAGCATCGAGTGCGAAAAATGTCCTCTGGTTTTATTCATCTTTTTCTCGGCAAGCCAAAAATTTGCACATTACTCATTACACCAGAATCCGCATTCGAGTCGATGAACGGCGAACGACCAGGAAAACATCTGCCCCTTTCTTACGTTCTGCATTATACCAATTACGCACTGCAGGGCTTGTTTCTTCTTGTTTTTGGTGGTCCTCCTCTTGGAGACGATTGTTATTATTTCCAGTCTAACTTGAAATACGCCTCGCAGTGGATTTGTTTGGCTTAAGGTTTTGTGTTATGTTCTCTCTCCTCGTGGTTCCTGGTTCGTCCTGAATCCTGATCGTCTGAAGCTGAGGAGGAAAAAACTTTTCCTGACATGGCAAAATTTTGTAGACATTGGAGAAAGAAGTTCCTGTTTTTTGTTGTACGCAGAACATACATACACTCCAGAGAAGATACAACTTGAGCAAAATGTAAGATGAGACCCTTTTTACGGAACGGATCCGAATGGACCACACCGTACACATTCGGTGTACCCCCGAGGAGTGTTATATGGGAGCGAGTCCTTTCAGTTTTGCAACAAAAGATAAGCCGGTTATTGCTGATTTTTTTTCGCACACTGACTGGCAATATTATACCATTACCTGGTACAGGTATGTCGTCGTCTATGGGAATGCTTTGAGCAATATTTTTGTTTAATTTCTTACTGTACGGTATGTTCGTTTCGTTTCCATTCCTTTGTTGTGCTAGTCCTCTGGCTAGAGAGAGAGCGAGAGCAAGACGATGCACGGACAGGAACGAAACAAACAGACCCAATTTTATTCAAATTTGCAAGCTTTCTAACAGCTTGTCGATTGTGGTACCGAGTGTACAGCACTCTCGAATTTAAAATTCCGAGAAATACAAATGATCATTAACGTTGGTAACTGAGGAACATGTTATTGTAAAATAAGACAAATAATGGGAAATAAATTTTAAGAGAAAACCACACGATTCTGTTTGAGCAATGAACACAAGATCGAAAGTAAAGTATAGGAAAACCGAAAGTTCGACAATGATTCAAATTATTTTCTGCCAATTTCAATTAACTTCAAGGTGTTTGAGTTGGCGGTCAAAGGAAAGCCTCCATTAAATCGCGGTATTATCAAGTGTTGAAATAGTGCTAGTCAATTAGCTTTAAATCATAGCGTAAAGTTCCACATCATATAAGTTCAATCAATTGCATTCCTTTATACATTAACCCCAGTTTCAAACCAGATTTTATTTTGGACCTTTAAACATTCGTCATTCGGAACCTTCGTTAATTTAGTCAATAGGTTTTATACGTCGTTCATTAATTTTATTTCATGTAATAATCCAATAACTATAGTAAGATAATGTATCATGATCGGAACAATTCAGTCACATTTTCACCATTAATATCGTATTAAGTCATAAACAAATTACACTCATCGAAACAATCTATTTGTCTAGTGTACAGAAACAATGAATTCATTCAAATATATCATTTTGACTAGTCATAGAATTTGTATCATGATCGGAACAAAATATGTATCATAATCGGAACAGCCATTTTATTTCCGATTTATATTAATTCAAGTATTTAAGTTAGACAATTAAACTGTCTAGAACTATTTCTCACATTCCATAATGGGCACTCTCAAGGAAAAAAAGCTTTTCCAACAAAAACTTCCCCATGAATTGTACCTACGTGAAACTCAACCTTATATCAAGCACAGACCAAGTAAAGCGGTGAAGTCTCAGAAGTAAGCTGTTCCGATCATGATACATACGAGCCTTCGTAATTCACCAAAAATTCACATTTTAAAGTAAATATTTCGCACAAAAAGTATTTCTACCTAAAATGTTAATGTTATAGAAGCATTCTACGGAAAAATAAATTGCTATCCTTGAATATTTAATTCCATTATCCCTGCTTGCAAACAAGGCATGATAGGCAATTGTAAGGCAAGTTTGTGTCAGAAAATGCATCAATTTCCAAAACTTCTTCATTAACAGTAATACTTGAACAATCTTAATGAAACTTTCTGAACAGCATCAAGAGAAGTTGCTGGATGTTTTGCTGAAAATTTCGCATTTAAAAATTGTTCCGATCATGGTACATTTCCGGACCTTAGCCACGTCCTCATCGTCCGCAAAGCAGTCTTTAAAATTATTTGGTAGGACTACCTTTCGTCTCACTCGTTCTAGTTCGGGACAATTTGCTAGAATGTGCTTTACTGTTAGGACGTCGTTGAAGTATCTGCATAGTCGCTGTTCTTCCTTATCAAATATATGTTTGTGGGTAACTAAAGTGTGTCCAATTCGCAGTTGGGCGAGTTTGACTGTTTTTC
Source organism: Wyeomyia smithii (assembly GCF_029784165.1). Classification (NCBI taxonomy): domain Eukaryota; kingdom Metazoa; phylum Arthropoda; class Insecta; order Diptera; family Culicidae; genus Wyeomyia; species Wyeomyia smithii. Next base: position 52,194,459 of record NC_073694.1, read on the forward strand.
CTGATTGCCCTCGTATGATTACCAGAGTTGAAATTTCGAAAAATATCGAAAGGAAACTAAAGGGATCTGCAGTGTGAACCATCATTTAATTGTCTTCGGTAAAATACCCGAAAGGAAACAAAAACAAAGAGGTTAAGATACAAGGAAGAAAAGGTGAATAATCCTAGAATGAAACAGGAGATAACTTTTATTCAATATTATTTTCATGAAATTCTACTTTGTTTATTAAACTGAATGGCAGCAGCTATACTCTCGTTCATATTGTAGTGGTAAAATTTTTTTATCAACCCTCGCTTGATTTTAATGCAAAAATTGATAATTTGCGGTTGGAACCAATAGCAGATAGAATTACAGCGAAAATATGTGTAATATATGATGGAGAAGTGTCGATTTTATTGATAATAAAAATCCGATACAAATCAAAATTCATCGTATTTTACAAACTTTTGATAAAGAATATATTGTTGATAATTGTGAATAAATTGATTTCTAAAAATCTCGAATTTAACTTAGTTTCTAAAAACCTCGAATTTTATAATACTTGAAGCCATATTGAAGTTTGACATGTTTTACTACATGATCTGGTTGGTCTGTAAATGTAACCGTAGAATGGAACAAATAGAATGCAAATTTTAGAAAAAATACTACAAGATATACAGCCCTAGGGGTTGTATAAAATGGTGCATGGGAGTAAACATTCTAATCAGAGGGATTACAGAGTTTATTCAGTGACTTACTTTTTTATTCTTAGCCTTCGTTCGCTAAAAAATATCATCAAAAAATGTTGAAATGTAGAAGAAGGTTTCGAACGAATCTTAGTAAATGGACGAAAAATTAACAAGCATTTGCAGGCTCTTACTTTTTTATAAATTTGTAATTTCAGGGCTACTTACTCTTTCGATATTATACCGGTTACGATTTTATAACCGTTACAAAAATGTTCGATTCTTGTTGAGTATTTTATGATTCTTTTGGCAACCATATTTATGCGATATACTATTTAAAAAAAACCGTGTACTGCTGCAATAATAGACCAGCGGCACCTGTACTGTACGGTACTGTTGCCTTCACCAGCTTGTTTTCTTTCAAGACATCAGTTTTTATTAGGTTCTAACAGCATTGTTTCGGAAAGCAGGCTTTTTTCCCTTGTAGAAGACTGAACCACTGCGACCATTGTTTGATCTATTGTGGTATGCTTCACCTTACTCTAAGCGCGTACGAGCAGGTACGTTACTATTTGGCGAGTTGATGTTCTTGCTACATTGCACATTTATCCCAGTTGGGCAAACACTTCGTATGAAGTTTATTACCTCACCAGGACTTTCCCTCTAAATTTCGGTAGGTTCTATGTGTCCCTTACCAAAGATACGCAATCTGCGTTGTATTAATATTTGACATCCGCAGAGTAGATGTTCTGAAGTTTCGCTTTCGATGCCACACAGGCGACATTTATCATTATCAAGTTCGCCTATCTTCTTGAGATGATACTTACCAGTGAATGTCCTCAAGTCTTTCTTATTTAACCTGAGCAGCACGAGGCTCTTCTCGCGATTTGGCTTTATGAATCTTTTCGATTGTCGTAATCCGCTTATGACATCCCAGTTTGTTTTGATGGTCGCTTTCTCCCATTCACCGAGTTCAGCTTTTAGAGCGCTCGGGGAGACTCCAAAGAAAGGTTCTGGGCCAATTAAGTTAGTAGATGACCCTTGTCTGGCCTTCTCGTTTCCTTCGATTCCACAAAGACCAGGAACCCAGTATAAGAACCAGATAACACTGACTGAGTTTTATTAATTTATCTATTTCTGGTCCCATTGATTTACAGGTTTTAAAGTTTTTTTTTATCAATTTACAGGTTTCAAACATTTTTATCAATGAACAAAGAAAAAAATCAGGCAACTATTCGCTTAGTAGTGAATTAACTAGCAAAAAAAGACATTAGATGAAGTAAATATTTGCTTAATTTTTCGTTTACTGAATAAAACATCAAATATTTTTAACAAATAATTTAAGAAATAATTTGAAATTAAACGACAAGCAAATATTGAACGTCATTTCAAGCAAATATTTACACCTTGACAAATATTGATACACTTTGTCGACGTAAGTTTCGCGTTTTGAAACGATATTTAGTTTTTTTTTTGCAATATTTTATGAGAAATTATATTAAATCTTGCGAAATTTTTCGAGGAACTCGGGAATCCCGGGAATCAATATTTCTATTCCCGGGATCCGGGAATCCCGTAGGGCGTTTGTGGCCTTGGTAGTTGTTTGTTCTATTTGAGTGTTCCAGCCTAGTTTCTGGTCAAGTATGATTCCCAAATATTTGACTTCAGTGGAAAGCTTTATATCGATGCCTTCCAATCGCAATTTAGGAATAATGTAGGTATTTTCTTTTTCTAGTGAAAGGAACAATAGTTTTTTTGGATGGATTTACACTCAACCCTTCTCGCCTACACCATTGAGCTGTGAAATTAAGTGCAGTTTGCATTTTATAAGAAATAACGCAGTCGTGCTTCCCCCTAAATAAAATCACTACGTCGTCTGCAAAACCTATCACTTCGAAGCCGTTTTCCGATAGGCTCCGAAGAAGATCGTCTACGATTAATGACCATGACAGGGGAGATAATATCCCTCCTTAAGCCGTTATTTCGCGACTTATCAGCATGGCATGTATCCATTTTATTGTGTTCTTGAGACGCATTATTTTATTGTGTTCTTGAGACGCATTATCAAATATGCCCTATCTATAAGAAGGGTCATCGATTGGATTGTGGCAACTATCGAGGGATAACGTTGCTCAACTCCGCATATAAAGTGCTCTCCCGTATCCTGTTCTTCAGATTGAGACCGTTAACGGAATCCTTTGTTGGCGAATACCAGGCTGGACAAGGGCGTTCCACGACGGATCAAATTTTTTAACCCTGCGACAGATCCTCGATAAGTTCCGGGAGTACAACTTATCGACTCACCATCTGTTTGTGGACTTCAGGGCGGCATACGACTCAGTGAAAAGAAACGAGCTGTGGCAGATCATGCTGGAACACGGTTTCCCTACGAAACTAATAAAGCTGAGTCGTATGACACTGGAGGGATCAAAATCGTGCGTGCGGATAGCTGGTGAGACATCAGCCGCGTTCGTAACGTTGGATGGACTGAAGCAGGGGGATGCGCTCTCCACCGTACTGTTTAACATCGCTCTTGAGGGTGCAGTACGAAGAGCAAACGTCGAAAGAAACGGTACGATCATCACGAAATCTCACATGCTTCTTGGCTTTGCGGATGACGTCGATATCAACGGTATCAGCCGTAAGGCCGTGGAGGAGGTCTTCGTACCTTTTAAGAGAGAAGCAGCGAGATTGGGACTTGTCATTAACTTCGTGAGAGTCCCCGTGGTGTTGGTGCTGAGGTGGAGATAGATGGGGAACGTTTTGAAGTGGTTGACGAATTCGTTTATCTTGGTACGCTTGTGACATGTGACAACGATATGAGCCGTGAAGTGAAACGACGAGTTGCAGCAGCGAACAGGGCTTTCTACGGACTTCGTAACCAGCTAAGGTCCCGTAGTTTGCAAACTCGCACAAAACTAGCGCTGTATAGGACGCTGATACTCCCGGTGGCCCTTTACGGACATGAAGCATGGAAGCTGAAGGAAGCTGATCGACGAGTACTCGGAGTTTTTGACCGTAAAGTTCTGCGATCGATGCTTGGCGGTAAACTGGAAGACGGAGTGTGGCGCAGACGCATGAATCACGAGTTGTACCAGGTATACAAACATGCTGATATAGCGAAGGTAATACAGCGGGGCAGGCTTCAGTGGGCTGGACATGTAGCCAGGATGCCTGACGAGAGAGCCGCCAAAACTATCTTCAGTGGAGAACCAGGAAGAGGCCGTCGACTCCGTGGTAGGCCTCGCACGCGGTGGATGTGCGCGGTTGAAGAAGATGCACGATCTGCTGGTGTACGGGGAGACTGGAGAACGGCTGCCCAAGACAGAAGAAGCTGGACATCTCTAATTCGTTCGGCCCTAGACCGGTGAACGGACCGTTAGCCAAAGAGTAAAGTAAGTAAAGTAGGTATGAAAATAACTCTAGTTTGTCTCCAACTAGATGGAATGTTATTTAGTATTAGGCTCACCTTACACATCTTCGCAATAATTGGAATAAACAGTTGCTTGCCTTTTTGAAGCATAACTGGCTGTATTCCATCCATTCCCGGAGACTTGTGTGGTTGGAAAGAGTCTATTGCCCATTCAACCCTAGATTTACTGAATATAGAACAGGCAAATTCCTGGGATTCAGTCCAAGTCACATGTGAGCTTAGCTGCTCTCCAGTTTGATCCTGCACTTCATCAGTATCCGAATATGATCCTGAGAAGTGATTTTCCATCATAATTTCCAGTTTTTCCTGAGAATCTGTGGTGTAAGTACCGTCAGTACCGTTGCAATGTTCTTTAGACAGGGCTTTTTGCAACTTGGCTGCAGTGGATGTGTTTTCAATACGTTCACACAATAATTTAATTTTGGTACTCATACAAGGGTGCATTCCATACGAAATGACCACGAAAAAGCACAAACTTGGCATCGACCATCATTTGCTTGAAGCTAGGGGAATTATTCATCTAGATTCACTTTGAAGAAATCCCATTTTGGTGTCGATTGGATCACCTCTCGCTCTGTGGGACCTTCCTATTTATTGCAAAATGACGCATCTTTGGAGAATACCGAATCTGTCAAAACCTCTTTGTTCTCTTTGTTACATTTTATAGACGTAAGATGTCCTGAAAAATAAAAGGTGATTTTTTAAGGAAGAATAAAAAAAAAATATTATTTTTGACCGGAAGTGTTACCAGATACATTATTTCTGTATTCAAAAACTAAACTTGCGTTTTCTGGCAAATGCAGCCGATTTCGTTTTTAATTTGATAGTTTAAGCGTATTCTTCGGAAAATTTTATTTAAGGGGTAATATCTACCAAATGCTCAAAAAAAAACAAGGATTTTTTCATGAATTTTTTTACAGGACATTTGAGATGTGAGATATATAATATAAATAATATATCATTGGATTGAGCAGCTTTTGCAGAATAGAAAAAATATTTTTATTGCTATTTGTGTTACAAAATGGCAGCTGTGCAGCGATTGCCGTGAACCGCTCTAAGTTGTTCCGCGGTGAGCAGTAGAAGTCGTGCCCAACTCTACCTATAACCAAAATAAATTTTTTTTCATTATCTACATAAGTGTCGCTAGTGAAGTAGACATGATTATATTTTTAGAATTTTCATTCGCAAAATGGCAACGGTTTGAAAAAAAAAGTTCTGTTTCGACATAAAAAATCGACTTTGATTGTTCGTAACTTTAGTTGTTGTTAATCAATCGCTAAAATCGTGTGTACTTCACTAGATAATCTAATGAAGAAGCTACAGTTAAAATTTCAAGTCAATCGGATGAAAACTTTTTCAGTTCTACTGCTCGTCGATTTTGAAAACATGGTTTTGAGAAAAACGCGTTTAATATTTCAAAATGCTATAAATCTTAAGAATCGCAAAAAAAAGCCCCTAATAATTTTTTTTACCTTCAGTCAGCTATCCGTAAAGTTGTCCTTCCTGGGTTTTATTTTCCTCTTCTTCCTTTTTGTGATCTGATGTATGGCTGCGCCTAGCCTCTTTCGTGATATCAGACATGCGATAGGAGCCGATAGGAGCCAGTTGTGCAGGCGATGTGGAGGTGCAGGCCATAAAGCGAAGGACTGTGGGGAGTCTCCCAAGTGTATGGTATGTTCCGGGAAACGGGACTCCAAACACTTTATGGGAGGCCTCAGGTGCCCAGCCGGTAAGCCGGCTGCGAAACCACGGGCGTAAGTGTGACGCAACTGAACCTGAACCATTGCTTGCGGCTCAGCAGCTGCTACACCAAGCAGCCACTGAGTCGTTGTCGGACATCGCCATCATATCGGACCCCTACCGCATCCCTCCCGGAAACGGTAACTGGGTTGCGGATAAGTCCAGTATGGCGGCAATATGTACGACGGGCAAGTTCCCGGTTCAGGAGGTTGTCTCAACCTCAGAAGAAGGGTACGTAGTTGCTAAGGTGAACGGAGTGTTCTACTGCAGTTGCTATGCTCCGCCACGTTGGTCTACCGAAAGGTTCACCCAGATGGTCGATCTCCTATCCATGGAGCTAACGGGCCTAACGCCGTTGGTGGTGGCGGGCGACTTCAACGCTTGGGCTGTTGAGTGGGGAAGTCGCTTCACAAACCAGAACAAAACGTTGGGAACAAAAGTACATTTAGCAGAAATGGCGCGGAGTCGATCATCGATGTGACGTTCTCCAGCCCAGTACTGATCAAGAACTGGAGGGTAGACGATGGCTACACTAATAGCGACCACCAGGCGGTCTGTTATAGTGTAGACAACAACGAGAGGCGGCAAGCGACGAGTAGAGCCAACACTCCGTTCGCCCGCGGGTGGAAGACATCGCATTTTGATGCCGAGGTATTTGAAGAGGCAATTAGACGAGAGCGCGAGGGGGACAGCCGGCTTCGCCCGACGCCTGACCAACTAGTTGTTATGCTATCTCGGGCGTGCGACGCCACCATGCCTAGGACTCGCCAACCTAGGAATGGAAAGCCACCGCTCTACTGGTGGACTGACGAGATAGCGGACCTTCGCAGTGCGTGCCTCCGTGCGAGACGGAGGATGCAGCGTGCGCGAACAGAGGACAGAGCGCCACGCAGCATTCAGATCTGCCAGATCGACGCTGAAGAGTGCGATTAAGGCCAGCAAGAGGGCCTGTTTCGATAGGCTATGCGCGAGTGCCAATACGAACCCGTGGGGTGACGCCTACAGGATCGTAACGGCCAAGACCAAAGGCGCGCTGGCGCCTGCAGAGCGATCACCAGCGATGCTGGAGCGAATCATCGAGGGACTCTTTCCGCACCACGAGCCAAGTCCTTGGCCTCCGGCGGTCGAGTCCCACGTCCAACGTTCCAGTATCTCAGACACAGACCAGGGATGGTCGGCCAACCTGCCGAGCATCCAATCCGTGGGCGACGACAGCCGTGTCGAGGTTCAGGAGGAGGCAAGGGTTACGAATGAGGAACTCATCGTGATCACCAACTCTCTAAAGGTGAGCAAGGCACCGGGACCGGATGGCATCCCTAACCTGGCAATCAGGCTGGCGATAAAAACGGCCCCCGGGCTGTTCTGAGTAGTCATGCAGAGGTGCCCGGATGACTGCCTCTTTCCGGATAGGTGGAAGCGGCAGAAATTGGTCCTACTGCCGAAGGCTGGGAAACCCTATCTGCCTGCTAGACACGACGGGCAAGGTACTCGAGAGGATTAGCCTCAACAGACTGGTGAGGTACACAGAGGGTGTAAACGGTCTGGCAAGCAACCAGTTCGGCTTCCGGAAGGGCAGGTCCACGCTGGATGCCATCGCCTTCGTCACCAAGACGGCGGAGATAGCACTCCTGCGCAAGAGAAGGGGAATACGCTATTGCGCAATCGTCACGCTTGACGTGAAGAATGCGTTCAATAGCGCCAGTTGGGACTCCATAGCGCTCGCGCTCAAGAGCATCCACGTACCGGTGTCGCTGTACAAGATTCTGGAAAACTACTTCCAGAATCGAGTACTGGTTTACAACACAGAGGAGGGTCAGAAGTGCGTCCCAATCACCGCCGGGGTTCCGCAAGGTTCAATCCTGGGTCCGGTGTTGTGGAACGTCATGTATGACGGAGTGTTGAAACTAAAGTTTCCTGTGGGGGTTGTGATCGTCGTCTTTGCAGACGACATAACGCTAGAGGTTTACGGCGAGTCGATCGAAGAGGTCGAGTTGACGGCTGCGCATTGCATAAGAAAGGTCGAGGACTGGATGCGCTCCAGGAAACTGGAGCTCGCGCACCATAAGACGAAGGTCACGGTTGTGAACAACCGTAAATCAGAGCAACAGGCGGTGGTCAGAGTCGGAGACTGCACCATCACCTCAAAGCGATCGTTGAAGCTCTTGGGGGTTATGGTCGACGACAAGCTCACGTTCGGGAGCCACGTCGACTATGCCTGTAAGAGGGCCTCATCGGCTATTGCAGCACTATCTCGTATGATGTCCAATAGCTCAGCGGTCTATGGCAGCAAGCGAAGACTTCTTGCCAGCGTGGTTTCGTCCATACTTAGGTATGGTGGGCCAGTATGGTCCAGAGCGCTAGGTACTAACAGTTACCGCGGTAAACTGGAAAGTACCTACAGGCTCATGTGCCTGAGAGTTGTGAGTGCGTATCGTACGGTGTCATACGATGCAATCTGTGTCTTGTCCGGCATGATGCCTATCAGCATCGCCATCAAGGAGGACAGAAAGTGCTTCGACCACCGTGACACAAGGGGCATACGAGGCACCAGCAGGTCATTCTCGATGCTCCGTTGGCAGAGGGAATGGTCTAATTTCACAAAGGGCAGATGGAAGCACCGACTTATACCGGAGATATCCGGCTGGGTCGGGAGGCGACATGGCGAGGTGAACTTCCACCTGACACAGATCCTGTCAGGCCATGGTTGCTTCAGGCAATATCTGCACAGGTTCGGGCACGCGGGGTCCCCCATGTGTCCCGAGTGCGTGGAAGAAGAGGAGACTGCAGAGCATGTCTTCTTCGTATGCCCCTGTTTCGTAAGAGCGAGGAGCAACATGATGGCTGTGAGCGGGCCTGGCACTACTCCGGACAATCTTGTCCGGAGGATGTGCGACGACCCGGACATCTGGAACGCGGCCTATGCGGCCGCTTTCCAGGTAGCCCTGGAGCTACAACGTGTGTGGCGGGTCAATCACCAACACGCCAGTGGTAGCTAACTACCAGTCTCCAGGTAGTTAGCTAGGAGGTTATAAGAGTAAAGAGGGTGCATAACGCACAAAAGCCACTTCCCGACGTAATACTTAACCGTCGTTCCGGGAAGACCAGGGCTGGAGACTGGAGGGGTTTTAGTAGGTCGGGACAGGGATCAGTAGGGGTCTGGGGGAGTGTAACTACCCCAGCATCTCTCCCCTAGTCTCATCCCCACACCCTGAGTTCTCTTCTCAGGTGTCTGTTTGCAGATTTCCCCGCCACCTTTGAAAAAAAAAAAAAAAGACATGCGATGCTCAGCGACTTTGACACAGTTGGCGCCCGATCCCACGCAAAACTCAAACTTGTCACTCATATTGAGGTACTTTTGAATAGAACTCACAGTTAAAAAGTTTAGAAAAACTCAAACAAAGATTGTACACAACGAGAACGGCTGATCAACTAAACAAAGGGAAATTGTGTACTCCAAATTTTAAACACGATAACAATCGTAGGTAACTTCTGCTAGTTAACAAAGCCTCCAAATAAAAAGAAAAACGAGCATGGCCAAATTAAACGAAAAATGTGATTTTGGAGAATAGGAGTTGTTCGGTAAAAATTGATTTAAACGAACTTTGAGTTTAGATCTGTACTTGGGCGATGTAGATTTTGATTCTTGGATAAATCTAGCATGATTTAGACCAAAAAAATGGCGAGAAACATTTGTTTTTTGTTAATATTACCCCTTAAAGCAAGTATTAGACGAAGCAAATATTTGCTATTTTTCAATACAGATTTAATTTTGTGCAAATAAAAATCGTACCAAAAATAGCAAATATTTGCTTCGTCTAATACCTGCTCAAGAAACGCTTATCATTCGAGGTAATATGAGCTAATCTCAAGTTATAACATTTTCACGAAAGCAGTTTTAAATTACTTCATTTTTTTCATACAGTTTATAGACGCAAGACGTTCGAAAAATACTAACAGGTAAATTTTGGAAGGAATAAGTCAAGGAATCCAGAAGAAAACATATTATTTTCGTAGGGTTGCCAGAGAGATTATTTTTGTAGTAAAAAACTAAATTTGCATTTTTCGGCAAATGCCGCAAAAAGTGGTCCCTACAGCATTACTCATGTCTGTTAGTTTAAACCGGGCCAAGTATAAATAAACCAAATGTGCATCTGTAATCAGCCGACGGAACCGAAGAAGAGAATAAACCGATAATAGTCCAATAGCGAGCAAAAAATGTATGTATGATCGCATCACTTATCAAGGTGAATCCTGATCTAATTTACCCTTCCCAACTAACTAAACCGTACTTCCCGTGACCTTTGCGGAGATGCAGCGGTTAACACGGTCTCCAAACAACAAGGGTCACATTGAGATTCCTTCTCTTTTCCCTCCGTTGTCGTTATTGATCTTTAAAAGCATCAGTCACTAAAACTTATACAATGAGAATGGCCGGACACTCCGAACACCATTCTGTTTTTACTGTACAATTTTACTGATTCGGATCAATCACGAAGTAGCAAGCATTGATATGTGCAGTCAGTGAAGCTAAGCTAAGCTAAGCAAAAATAGTCTATCTGGCAACAATACCCGTCGGTTCACAACCCGCAGGCTGCTAAGAATTACTTGCGCTTATTTGACGAGGGACTACTTTCCACGGTTAAACTATGTGCTTCGACTCTCGACGATAGATGGGGCGTTTGCTACGTCGAACCGACTAAATGACTGGTTTGACTGGGAATGCCAGCAAGCAACTAACTTGGAAAAGAGACGAAAAGGGAAACCAAATCACAAGCGAGCGCGAAGTGGTCGACAGGTGGAAGCAGTTTTTCGATGGCACCTCAATAGCAGAGCAACGAAAGGAGGCGGTAGTTAACCTTGGTGTGCCTATAAACGATAACAGTGTCCCAATTCCCGATATCGTGGAGATCAAACGAGATATTGGGTCTTTAAAGAACAATCGAGCCGCAGGTAAGGACAGAGTACCGGCAAAGTTCTATAGACACGGCAAAGAGACACTAGCAACGGCACTCCACTGTGTATTTTCCAGAATTTGGTAGAAAGAAAGACTACCGGGGAGTTGTATGCCCCATCTATAAAAAGGGCAATCGGCTACAATGCAACAACTATCGTGACATAATGTTGATCAACGCCACCTAGAAAGTCTTCTCCCAAATTCTGCTCCGCCGTCTTCCGCCGTCTCGTAAAGCGGAAGTACCAAGCAGACTTCATACAAACACGCGCTACTACGGATCAAATCTTCACTCTCCGGCAGATCCTTAAAAAATGCCGGGAATACAACATGCCCACACATCACGTCTTCGTGGACTTCGAGGCAGCGTATGATACAGTCGATCGAGACCAGATATGGCAAAAAATGCACGACTACGCTTTTTCGGATTTACTGACACGACTTGTTACTTGAAGCTACCTTGGATTGGATTTATGTGTTACGTGTGCGTATCGGGGACACTCCAGAATCCCTTTGAAGTGTGCAGTGGGTTGAGATAAGGAGATGGACTATCCTGTGCACGTTGTTCAACATTACTCTTGAGGGTGAAATCCGAAGGCACGATTTCCAGCAAAGGCACCAGGAAATTGGAAATTGGCGACGAGTTACCTCAGACCGAGGAGAGTAGAGAAAAATCCTAGGCTAAGTTCCAATGAATTTGACTGCATTAAGTATCAATATTTGTATGTTTGTATCTATGATGCACTATTATGCTCTGGGTAAAATAATTCGAAATTGGCGCACTCAGCTAGTATTTTTTATAATTCTTCAGGATGAGAATTGCTGGACCTACTTATTCATAAATCCATAATACTGTTCAAAATCTATTTTAAAGGTAATTATGTTCATTTTGACAAGGTTCAAAATATATTTTGAAAGTTGTTACTTCAAAAGCGAACACGACAAATTTTTCATCATTTTCATCAAAGACATTGTGGTCGAATTTGCTGTTTAGGTAATGATTTTTGAACAACAAATCAATAATATTTCATCCATTGTTTAGATGGTTAAATCATGAACGGTGTTTTTTGCGTTTTGATTTACAAAATGAAAATCATATAATAAAGTGTATTTTTTCTATTTCTAATATGAAAAGGAAAGGTTGTACAGTAAAATTATCTCAAAATCTATAGAAATTTGTTCAAAAATAAACTGTTCACGCGTGGAAACGCACTCTTCTTGTGCGCTACATTTCTGTCTAAAATTGCCGAGTTTCTCTAATTTACTTGAATCGAACTTCTACCCACAGTTTCACTTGCGTGGGATGAACGGCTATTGAAGGTGGGCGTTACATGATGCTATAAGTTTGCCGATGGCAGTTAACTCAAATTTTATCGAAAAATCTATCAGTAATCTGTCAGAGCTAGCACATCTTTTTAAGTTTTTTTTTTCTAACAGAATGCAAGCATACTCTGCGTCACACGTACCTTCAAATGGCGCTTCATTACAAGTGAGAAAAAGACCCAACCAGAAAGTCGTTAAATTAACAACTCACTTCAGCAGAAGTAATTTATCATGCGGTAAACTTAAAACGCGATAAAACCACTCATAAATGTCATCTTTCGGACAAAAAAAGAAGTGCTAGAATCAATCCCAAAGTCGTTACTGTTCGTTAGTTGGTAAGTCAGCAAGAGGCAGGCAGCCCCGAAAAAATATTAAATGTCATTTTGTTTTGTTTCCTCGAACAACTGAACATTCTACAGTCGCTTTTCGAAAGAGAGCAAAAAAAAAACTCAACGCACAGCGAGTGTCCTTTTCCCAGGAAGGAGATGCCGGCGCACGCCACCCCGCGCCAACGGGACACATAATTCTATTCTGCAGAAGTTGTCCGTTGTGGCCTAGGTACCTACGTTCTGTGAGTGTATTTCTGGTACGTGTTATTCGAAGCCTGCAGAAGATGCGCTCTTGAAGCTCGAAGACGACGGAATAATACCCACACGCAAGGGCATACTCGTACGTCACCGACGTCACCAGCTGCGCAATGAAGTGTTCGTGTGTTACACAATCGGGCTGCGATTGGCACACACAATAGAAACCAGAGACAATGGAAGACGTGGGGAACACTGTGATTTTGGTGTGTTTGGTAGTCAAATCGAAAGAAAAAAATCTTACTGCTGGTAGGATTGCATTGCAATCGGACCAGCAAAGTGATTTCACCTTCGTCGGTGCAGATGTGCAGAGCACCGTGGACACGTGGATTTCCGTAGAATCATTCCTCAGCTGGGAAAATATTCTCGTTTCCAAGATCGATTGTCTGGTGGATGGCGGCGCTTTCTGTTTATGCTAGGCTATGAATCGGAACGAACGAGCCGACGGGTCAAAAGGAAATTTGTTCTGTCATCACTAGAAACCCGAACAGAAGTTTGGTTGGAGAAAATATGTTTTTCGTGAATCGATTTTGATATATCACGACAGCTGACCCGATTGTTGTTTTGGTGGCAAAATTGGCCACAAATTCTTCGCAGCAGTTTTTATGGTGACTGGACGCCTGGGATGCACCGACGTGCACAACTGATGCTTGGAATAGTGTTCTCAACTTTGAATATTTCAGATCAATTTGGTAAACTATAATTATGTTGACGTTGGACCGTATCTTACTTTAGAAGAGTGGAATGTTGTAAATGATTTGAAGAAAAAGTTCCGTTTTGAATTGCATTTAATTCAAGTTGGCTTCCAATCGATACTTCAAATATTCCCCAAACTTGTGACTTAATGATTGGCCCATTTTTAACAGTAAACTAGTGAAAAATTGAGTTTGAAATCGAATCAAGTTTAGTGAAACTGAAATAATATCGGCAAAACCATCCCGTAGAGTTATGCATGATTGATGGTATGAAGCAACTCCGTATTGTGTAAATACTAGCAGCCTAGAAGCTAATTCTGCGGACCCGTACGGTCGTAAACGGCCTTCGCAACGAATTTTATTTGTCACTCTGTGTAGTGAAAAGTAAATTTCTAATTATGGACTTCATATAATTGAACGGTTGTAAACGACCTTTTTTTCTGCTTTTAGAGATAAAATCGAATTCCTCGATAATTCAAGGTTCTCCCGGGAGCTAGATTTTCTCTTAATTAGTTAAATTAGTTACAATTTATTAAAAATTGTATGAATTTCTGACAGAACTAACACTGTGTAAACTTTTTTTTTTATTTATATAAGATGTTCTAAAATTTGCTATACTGTGCATTTTCACAGCATTATTTGTACATGTATTTTAATTAATTTCTGCTTAGAGTTTCCCCAACTCTCTTATCCCAAGGTTTTCCTTTTTGTCTGCGACTCTGGCTGTATAGTAAGAGCTATGCAAAGGGACAAATGCTATGAATGTTTAATTTTTAAAGTGTAAGCTCTCCCAAGATTCTACTATTGATATTACAATCCGCTTTCGGTTTTCTTTACCTACGGTGACACTTTTTCCCTTTCACTAAAATCACCCTCCGATATGCTCTTTCTCGCAGCTCAAAATTAAAACGCATCACAATATTTGTATAATAGGCAATAAACCGCACAATTTGATTGCTTTTATTGCGCACAGCATATTATTATGTCATTCGCCCGTGCTCCGTTACGAGCTTTGTTTTGTTGTTGTGTTTTTTTTTATTTTATCAAGTCCCACCCAATGACGCAGGATTAAAAAACTTGTTTTCCTTTTTCCCACCAGGTAACCGCCAAAATGTCGTCGAGGGATAATCAGGCGGCTTCTGACGCATACACAACGCACTTGCAGTATGGCGCGCACCCCTCGATTCTGTGGCAAACTTTATCGCTTCATGTCGACAAGGGATTAGTTTAGTTTTATGACTCAACACGCATATACATACAAGAGCCAGGATATAAGCCCTTACCAAAATGGTAGTTAAATGGTACATTTATGACCTTGGAAGTCAACAGTTTATGGTCAATATATTTCCCCCTAAACTGTGCATTCGCTAATCATAGTCACTACTCGCTTATAGACAGGCTCATGCTAATAAAATCTCTCGGTGCCAGTGCCCCGTTATAGTAACCGTTTCGAGTACGATGGGACTTTTATGGAAATGCTACGGCAATTGGCCTGGCCTACTTGGTTCCAGCAGCAGCAAACCTCCCCTTTTCAACTTGGCTTTTGCGTCTCCATCGGGTTAAATAGTGTGCACACGATGTGGGGTGGCCAACTATAGTAGGTCCCTTCTGCGACCTATAGCAGCAGCAGCAGTGGAACCCTTCTGGGCCCGAGCCAGTCATCGGGTGGCGTCGCCATCGGGCCGCGCCGTTCGTATCCGTACACATTGCGACAGAGACTGCGGAAAACGTCGCGGAACGTGACAGATGACGATGTCGCAAAAGAGCAAATGCATGGCTTGCAATCGCAGTCACCGTCGAAGTCGTCGTCGTCAGTCGTCCGTTTCAGTTCTTGTTGCTATAGGAACTCGCCGTGGCTTACTTGGTGCAAACTCCCTGGCGGTGCAGACACACCAACTTCACGTGATATCCTGCGGGACACGTGAGCTCTTATCGAATTCGATTGAAAAGAACGGCGTCGGCAAAAAAGCAAGAAAAAAAACCGGAAATGCGCTAATAAGCAACAACGGGAAAAATTCGCTACAGTCAGGACAATTAGAATGGAGCAGAGAGCAGGGGTGACCAGAGATACCTTTCGCTTAGTTTTTTTTCTTTTCTTTCCATTCATTGCGAACCTTGTTGTTACCGGTTTGGCTTCCGCTTTCGCACAAGACATCGTTTGTGTTTGTGAACAGTCTGCTCCGTTTGTCCACCTTTTCTCCCGTCAATTCAATGGGTGGTGCTCAAGGATGTTTCGTCGATTACAACCAGGGAGGGGGGAAACTGTCTTGTGTCTGATTGAGATTCGCGCACACATTTTGCGTTTGTCCCTTCGGGTTGTCAAGAGGGGCCTCGGGTAGAACGAGATTTTTGTATTGTTGTAAAAGTTTCCAATGGTTTGTTAATTGCTGAGCCCATTCTAGTTTGGCCGGTCCTCATCAAGTTACGCACGAAGGGTGCGGCAGAAAGGCAGTTGTTTGCGATTGTCTGGTAGTTTTTCTTTTGCATATCTCATGTAATTTTTGAAATAATTTTTGAATGCAATAAATTGATATCAATACGAAATATATAGCAAAAATGTAAAAAAAAATAAAAAACGTAAACCCCTGCTAACAATAATAAGTCTGAAGTGATTTGCGATTAGGGTGTAAATAGCAAAATGTAAACAAGAGAAATATCACTTTGAAAATTTTCGATCGTACTCGTAATTCAAATAAAGTGACTAAAGTGAATTTCGATGAAAGAAATTGACGTAGAACGAACCAATCTTCTAGTTCTTACCAAAATTGCATTGAATCTGTGTATTTTCGATTAGCCTCAAAGCATTTTATTTGTGAGATTCGTCCACGTCTTTTCAACTTGTTTTAACTTTTTGTTTAGTTTGACCTGTTTAAATGCCCTTGTGTTTAAAAAACAATGCAGTACCGCCCTTTACTATCGCCTGTTTACAAAACGATTTGCAAATAAGCCTGTTATTTCTAAACAATGCTAAAAGACTAAAATATAAATTATCTTTTGGTTTGATTGAACTTTTCCATCCCTTTCCACTAAAGACTTTCTACAAACAATTTTACCGATTACTGCAAATACAATGAATATTTCTGATAATTTTGTATTAGAGACATTTTTCACATTTTTACCAAAACTATTGAAACTAACAAGTAGGGTATCGGCTCTTTTATCGTTCAGTTTTACCTATCATCGTCCAGGGGGTTAAAAAAAGTCATAGAGAACTAATATTTTGCAGGGAGGTACTCTCCAAATATGCATGAAATTAACGATCTTGGACATCATTCATCCCCCTGACGATAATAGGTAAAACCTGACGATAAAAGAGCCGATACCCTATATAAAAAAAATTACAAAATGACACATAGGATAAAAATGTTCAAATATCAAAAATAGTCATACGTGTTACAAATGACACAAACGACAAGAAATTAGAAATTCCACACTCAAAACATAAAAAGGTAAAACAATACATACACGAAAATAACAAAAATGAGGAAATCGGCTGTTGAAAAAAGTTGAAAGCAATGTATTAAATAATTAGATGGGAAAAAAATAAAAAATACATAAAAATTAAAATTTGAAAAACGGAAACAACAAAAAATGTCAAAATATCAGAAACTTCAAAATTCTTAAAAAAAAGTTACGAAAAACATAAACGTTTCAATGACAAAAATATCACATAGAAAAGAAAAAAACTCAAGTTATGTCTGAAATGTGTGAAATTTGAAAAAAAAAGGGAAATAAAAAAAATGTTCGAAGTGAATGTCAAAAATGGTCAAGAATATTGAAGGATATAAAATGACAAAAAAGTGTTTTTTAATTCCTTCTTCGTTTTATTTATCAACTCCTCCTAAGTTTTAGCGACAAAATTGTTGGAGTAGATTTCACCCTGCAGGTTTGTCCAGGAATCCTCGATGGGACGTAACTTGCGGGACGTTGGGCGGGTTCGCCAACGATTTCCTCCAACGATCGCTTCGAGTAGTAGGCCGACGCCAGTTCTGGCCAAAACACCGCGTCTTCGACTTTATAAAATTTATTGATGAACGACGCAACTTTCGACAGGCACTTCGTACAATAAATTTCCTCGTTCACGGCTAGTCCGGAGCGGAAGAAGAGCAGCTTTGGCATACCCTTCTCGCTGATTGTCAGCCACAGCAGCACCTTCTTGGGGAACTTGGTGTGTGGAATAAATTCACCTCGGTGCTCACTTCCTTCGTGGGAAAGTAAAATACGAAGTGCCTTGCCAGTCGTTGCCATCCAGGGTAGGACAGGTCTCGTCGTCCATCACTACCGCCACGTCGTGATTTGCCGGGAAAATCGACTTGACCATCTTATTCAGGTCTGCCGCTGCGTCATTGCCTGCAGCTCCGAGACTAGTGGACGGGACTACCGTTCCTGACATGTATGTCCATGTTCGCCAGGTACATTTCAACTGTTTGGCCGGTTCCACCGACTTCCCGGCCAAACGCAGGCAGTGAGGTGGCCACTTATTTCTCAGTCTTCCTCTTCAGCATTCTTTGGAGTTTTTTGTCACTCAGGGTCGTGTGCCGTCCGGAACCGGGTTTTCTTTCGATGCTCTGAATGTTGTCCAACAGCGCCAGAATGTTGAAGATGCAGTAACGGGCGTATCCGGTGTCCACGAACTACCGCACGATGTCCTTTTCAACACGACGAGATACCGTTCTTTGAACGCACACACTTCTGAACGGAGTAGCTTCCCTTTTTCCGCCATCACAGTTAGAGTTTGACTGATAGAGCTGTCAATATTTTTCTGCTGACTCATGGGTTAATATGTTGCATGCGTAGTTTCATCAGTGCGTGTAAAGATAACCCCATGAAAAATCAGCAGTTTTTTGTTAATTTTTTAATGCAAGCGTTAAACGATGCATGGTTTGTTCGCAAAAGTTTTTGGCAACAACATAATCTACCTAAAAAATTTATTTCGTAAGTGCCCAATTTGATTTGTTCAAGAGTTTTAGGCAACTAGAATGTTTACATGAAAAACTAAATTCGAAAAAAATCTGAGACTAATTCTTTTAAGATCACCTTTTTATTTTTAAGATATTTACTCTATACATACAAAAAGGTAATTCTGTCTGTCGATCTGATTTATAGACTTGAAACTACTGAACCGATCGGCGTGAAAATTTTCACGTGAGGGTTTTTGAGACCGGGGAGTATTCTTACGATGGTTTGAAACCCCTTCCTTCTCTGGAAGGAAAGGCTCCCACATAAATGAAACACAAATTTCTGGATAGCTCAAGAACCAATCAAGCAAATGAAACTAAATTTGACAGTTGAAGGTTTTTAGGGGGCAAGGAATATCTCTGTGGTAGATTGACACATCTGAGAGGGAAAACTCTCATACAAATGAAACAAAAATTTCAGTATAACTCAAGAACTAATAAAGCAAATAAAACTAAAATTGGCATGTGAAGGTTTTTGGGAGCGAATAATATTTCTATGGTATTTTGACAACCCTCCCTCGTCTTGAAGGGGGACTTTGAAAAACAAATTTGTTAGCTTAGCTTAGTTCTGACTATACATATCAATGGTTGCTACTCCGTGATGGGTCCGAGCCACTCAAGATGCACAATGAATCAACTGAGAGAACGACTGGAAGTGGTAATTCCTTCTCACTGTGCATCATTCAATGGCCTGATTTTTCTTTCATAGCTGAAATTTTAGAGAATGCAAAAAATAGATTCGAAAAACATATGGAAAGTGTCTGTTATTTTGAGTGATGAACATTTATGAGACTAATTCATTCTTTCAGAAAACATAAATTGAAATAAGTTATTACAACAACATTGCAGCGCTTGCACAAACGTGTCGCTCCTTTCTACAACCATTCACCGCATAAAGTCATCCAAACAGATCATCCACACGTTCACGCATCTATCAAAACTACGAACGTTATCGACGTGGTGGAACCCAGGATTGAATCACTGTCGTAACTGGTTAAGAAAAGCTCGTAAACGCTACTTCAAACATAGATCTAACCATAACAAACAAGTCCTCCGCGAGCTTGAACAACAGTATAAAATACAACGTAATGCATGTTTTCGCGAATACATACTCCGAATGGAATGTCAAGTAAAACGGGACCCATCATCTTTTTGGAATTTCGCCAATAGTCGTAAGAAAACTAAAGGACATCCCACCAACGTTTTTTATCGTGATATGGTTGCGAGTAACGCAGATGACTCCGCTAACCTATTTGCCGATTATTTCCAAACTGTATATTGCGAAGATCCTCCAAGGAATATTAATGATGCTATCAAAAACATACATACATTCAATATGTTCCTTCCCCGAGTTACGCTATCTGTAGATGATGTAAAATTGGCTCTTATGGCAGTCGATACCTCTAAAAGACCAGGTCCTGACGGTTTACCTCCACTATTCTTGAAACAATGCTTTGCAACATTAGCTTTGCCACTTACAATTATACTAAATAGCTGTTTCACCAGCGGAGTTTTTCCTCACGCATGCAAGCACGCCTCGATAACTCCTATTCATAAATGTGGTAATTTAAATAACGTAGAGAACTACCGGGGTATATCTATTTTAAGCAGTATATCGAAAGTCTTCGAGAAAATTGTTCATCACTTATTATATTCAGCTGTTCGTCTCATAATCTCTGACTATCAACACGGATTCGTGAAAAAACTCATGTGCTTTGTGACAAACGTTTTAAAACGTATTGAGAAACGTCAGCAGGTAGATGCAATATACATCGATTTTTCCAAAGCATTTGACAAGGTGCCGCACATGTTAGCTGTAGAAAAAATGAAACGACTTGGCATGTCCGAATGGATAGCCAATTGGCTATTATCATATCTTACGGGTCTAACAGCCTTCGTTCATGTCCTAGGAAGCCATTCTTACTTTTTTCCCATACCTTCTGGAGTACCCCAAGGTAGCATATTGGGACCGCTTATCTTCGTACTCTTTGCGTATGACATCTGCGACTCCATCGCCTCCGAAAAATTATTGTATGCCGATGATCATAAAATCTTTCGCACTATTGCATCTGTTTCTGACGGCAATGCCTAGCAGCGTGATGTAGACAGCATATTGAATTGGTGCCTTGTGAACGGCATGGAAGTGAACACGAACAAATGTTACATCATTCCGTTTAGCAGGCTTCGTAGCCCACAACATTTTACGTACAGAATAAACGAAAAAAATTGAATCGATGTGACTCTATAAAAGATCTTGGAGTCTCGATTGATAGTAAGCTGCGATTCGACGAGCATATTACCACCGTTTCGCCTAAAGCATACGCCATACTTGGTATTATTCGACGGAACACCTCGGATTTCGAAGACATCTACGCCCTGAAAACACTCTACTGCTCTTTGGTTCGCAGCATCTTGGAGTATGCCACGCCTGTTTGGGCACCGTATAACACTGGACCAAATAATAAAATCGAGAGCGTCCAACGTTCTTTTGTCCGATACGCTTTGCGTCGACTTCCATGGCAGAATCCCTTACACCTCCCAGCTTATGAGAATCGTTGTTAGTTGGTAAAACTAAGCTCACTAGCCGAGCGTAGAGTGTTATTCCAAAGGATACTTATTTATGATCTTCTAATGAACACAGTTGACTGTTGTTATCTTCTTCAACAATTAAACATCCATGTGCCTCATCGTCGCTTACACAACCGAACCTTTCTCTGGACTCCAACCCACCGCACCACGTACGGCCAGCGTAATCCGTTAGATTACAGTTGTAGACTCTTCAATTAAATTAGCCATGAATTAGACTTTAATATTAGCAAAACTAGATTTAAGAAAGCTATATTTTAAATAAATTTAGGTTATAATTGTCTGTACTGTACTATACTGAAGACTAAACAATAAACAAACAGTAGAAAAGTCGGAGCACCGAGATACAGCGATACACAGGTCGAGCGAAACAGAAGCTATCCTAAACGACTATAAACCATTTTACGAGACGTTTCAGAACTCAATTTATGATGACCTTTTCGCTAAACAGAGAAAATAAAATCTGGATCATTTGTGAAAAATCTGAATAATGGGATATCAGATTTGGCTATCTGAAAATTTGTTCAGAGATCTGGATACGTTGTTTTTGCCACTTTGATTAAACGGCGTTTTTACTACAAAACGTAAACAAAATCTTTATGAACAAATAATAAAAACAAAAAAGATAAACAGATGGATAGAGATAGAGCATGAAAAGGAAGAAGCAAGATATTTTTTATATTTTTATGTTTTTTTTCCTATTACTACTCGTGTTGAAAAGTCTTCGGACTATTAAAAAGTTGAATTCTCTTTCAATTCTCTCTAATGCGTTATTTGGTTTTGTTTTCAGCTCTGATTGATTGAAAACTGCGTTCAAAACATGGCTTTATATTTTTCAATGGTACAATAGTTAACATCATAAAATCACAATTTTCCGCACGCTTTGCTTATTTTCTAATCGCTTGCAAATTCGTTGGGAACGTTTTCGGTATTCCAATTTGCACCCCTATCCCAGAATGTTTCCTGTGAGACGTAATTCTACGCCAAAAACTCTTTTTGGATTGAGCCTCCATCTAGAGCCCACCAACTGTTCGAAACAAATTTTGTGAAACTGTGAATCTCTACCTCTTCATTCGAGTGGACACAGCTTATAGTATAATTTCTCCAAATTATCAGTCGTATCACGAGCAAAATGATCAAGAGTGTTGTCTTGGTGAGCAAGCACTTTTTTCTTCGCCATATACGGCCATTTCACCTTCATTTGAACTTCAAATCTGTCTCAACTAGCTCAATTTCATTTTACGAACATTTTCGGATATTTTCTGCCCTAACTGCCTTTTTCAGCGCCGATTGTAGAGGTACTATCGCGACACGATTGTGCGAACAAAAACTTTTTGGTTAAATAGGCTGGAGTAGATGTTTCCGTAACACTTATGCTCCGCTTGAACAATATTTTTTTCCATCAGGAAGCAATCCTAAGAATGAGTTGGTACAAACGGGTAACCCCAAAGATTTTTGATTGACGTGTAGCATTTTTTTGCATTACACTTTTTTTCTCTTTTGTGCTGTATTTCTGCTGCTCGCAGAAAAACTAACGCACTTGCTGCTTACACTACAGCTGAGCAAAACAAGAATAGTGACTGTAGTGAATCATTCTAGAGAAAATACATAGAAAAACGTCTCGGTGCATTGCTGAGATACATTCGATAGTAAACAACGCAATATACTGTCCTACCTAGATTTTCCCCTCATTTGATATTTGCCTTGAACATACAAAGTAAAAGCACTGCAGTAAGCTCTGTTGTGTAGCTACCCGGACGAACACATACGATTCGCATAGATTTTCTAGGATTCCTCACATTGGATTCGTGAGCGTCCTTGAAAAGGATTCCTGAAAAAAGAATACTCAGGAATGCTCTGTATATGGCTCTGGGATTCTTGAATAAGAATCGTTAGTGGGAATCCTCCGAACCGTGTTTGCGATTCCTTTTACAATTCTACGTCACCTGTTTTTTTTTCTGTGTTGGGTATTTTATCACTGCGACCAATTTTTTGATCTTTTGTGACATATGCCCTTTTTAATTTTGCTAAGTCAGGATAACGTACCACTATTGGAAGTGGCCGTCATGATATGACCAATAGCATCAGTGCAGTCTGGTATTACACTTCGCACGAAGCGAATAACCGTACTGGGAGTTGTTCTCCAGATTCAGTGGGTTCTAACAGCCCTCTATTGAAGAACTTATGTCTTTTATTAATATTTGCCGGACATCGGCATAACAGGTGTTCCGAGTCTTCTTTTTCCATGCCACATAAGCGACACGTTGCGAGTCATAGGACCGTTCGGTGTTATAAACCTCTTTGACTGCCTACCAATGGAAGTATTTGTCCAGTTGGACTCCACCTTCAAAATTTCCCATGCTTTCAGCTCCATTTTAAGTGAAGAAGCGGATAAGCCACAGAAAGGTTCTGGTCCTATGTACTGATGAGACGATCCAAGTCCTGCAAGTTCATCGGCTTTTTCGTTCCCATCGATTCCACAGAGACCAGGAACCCAATATAAATTTACTTGATTATTGCAACCCAGTGTTTGAAGTGATTGAGAACACTCCCAAACCGTCACCTGCTAATCGGTATCCTGGGGATTCTTACTCAGGATTCGCTGCGTGTTAGTAAGGGTATTAAGCGTATTGTCCTTTCGTGTGAGAAATATCACACCCGTTTTTTTCTAACAGGAGAAATGATTCAGATTCCATTACGGTGTTTTTGCATGCTTCTCAAGTACACATGATTCGCTGCTGTCTTCAAGCAAGCGCGTCGCTTTTGCTCATTAGCGTGAGAACAGTTGTTTCTGCTGTTAATCTCCTACACGGTAGTGATTCACTGAGGAGAAAAGACAAGCCTGGGAAACGATAATTGTTGAAAAAGAATTTACTTAATAACTGTTTTGATTATTTTTATAGGTGTAAAACTTGCCATGATTTTTATGCGAAGAATGCCAATAGAACTACTGGCGCCGTTAAACTTTTTTTTTGTTTTGTGCCGTGTCAAATAAATGATGTGAACAAAATGAAAATCACTTATGGGCCATTCACATGCCACGTTGACAGCTTTGGGGAGAGGGAAAGGGTCTGTGAAATGTCTACGGTCCATACAAAATTTTTAGAATTTATATAAGCAGATGTACACGAAAGGGGAGGAGGGGGGGTCAAGAAAACTAAAAATCTGTCCAGGTGGAATGTGGATGGCCCCTTTGCATTATATTTTTATTTTTGCAAGAAAACTAAATTTTTGCATTGACGACGTATACAGTCGTTTATGTTTTGAAATCTTATTTTTCAGTATTTTCTAAGCATTTTCGAATTGCAAATACCTTTACAAAATATAAAAATAATTCAAAAAATTTCAACACAGTTCATCTAGAAACCAAAAAAGAATACAAAATCTTAACTCTTTGCTTCAACTTAAAACTCTTGAAAGAAAAGTTTCGACAACAGTTAGGTTTCAACTGGGTTTGGCACTGGGAATAAAGAATTTCGCTATTACACTCATCGGCTATGATTCCCGAAAATTCTAGAATCAGGTAAAAATCTAGCACACACAATCAATGTGTAAAAAATCCGATTCAAAATAATCGGCGGCGGTGGCGTATGTAAAAGTGTCAATGGCAGCGCACAGGACTACTTCAGACGCCATTCTAAATCAAAGATAGAAATTTCTGGTTATTAGAAAACAGCCAAAAATAGCCAAATATCACCCAAACCTCCGGTTTTTTTCTGAACCAGAAAAATGCGTAGAGGCCAGAAATTAATTCCACATGCTATTTCGAAATTCAAGTTGATGAAACAGCTGAATATGACTAAGGACCACCATCGAGGTAATGTATGGAATCCAAAAAGCGAGGATGTTTTCGATAAAACCATTCATTTCAAACAATTTATCTTTTGATTTTGAACGTATCCGATTCGTCATGCATTTGCGGGCTATAAAGGAACGCAAGGTCAATCTTTGGAATTATGTGAAATCAATTTAAAATGTATGAATTGGAGGGAAGAAGTTTGCCGGGTCAGCTAGTATTCAAGATTTTTAAATGAAAGCTCTTACAATTCCTCAGGAATTATTCCCTGAAAATTTTTCTCTATTTTTTGTTGTAATTCAGATATATCGTTTTTATAAAAATAAACGTCAGCTCTTTTTATATGTTAGTACTGATAAATTTCTAAAAAAAATTATGAAAAGTTGCTTAGGGTAGTTATGCATTCATTATTTTTTTCGCAAAAAAATTTGTTCCAAACCGTTTTTTTTTTCTTTAAAAAATATTATATTTCTGCTTCCTTTTTTTTATTTTTTCCTAACAATTACAAAAAAAATCTAGATTATCATATTTTCATCTGTTTAAGATATACACAGCAAAAGAAGAAAGGCGCCTCTTCCTGTCCGAAACGGATACCAGTCATCACCTTTTCGACGATCGTACAAAAAGCTTCAAATATTGATTAAAAAACTGACAGCCGTACCAAAAATATTGCGTTCAACCATACTAAGCGAAAACAAAGCGGCCAAATCCGATCCAGTGGAAAGGTGTTTCGGTTGAGAATCCTGACAAACTGCAACTTCGATTCGCCTTTTGTCGGTCCATCTATCCATCAGGAGAAACAAAGCATCTCGCGCCGGAAAAGGTGCACGTGCTTCTGCAGTTGCTGCGGCGGGTTCCGATCCCTCGTCAAAGTCGTGTTGTAAACTAAAGAAGAGAAAATCGGCGTCAAATCACTACTTTTCAAAAACTGAGTTCACCTTTCTCTGGGACTACGCCACCCTGGGCTTTCGCGTAGATCCGGCTTTTTCTTCCCTTCACTTGCACTCGTAACGCAACGGACGCAACGGAAAAAAGTGGAACATTATTTCGGTAATTGGCGTCACCGGCCAAGGCTTTTGTGTCCGGGCTTTCTTCCTTAATCAGAGGTCTCAATACCACTTCCTTCTTTTATTTGTGTGAAGCAAACTAATTCTAAAATATGGGGTCATATTTTCCCCTAGCCGTTTGTTCGCATTCGCATCTAAGCCGATCCGTGTCGATAATAACAATGCAGCTTACGCGATAAATCTGCGCTTCGTTTTCCCTCCTCGTGTCCTGTCGCAATTTGGACTTTTTTTTGCAAGAAATGACCTCAAGGTGTTTCCTATTTTACTACGGGCCCCCTTCTCGATGAGGGTCGCTAACGGGCATCGTTTCTAATAAGCTTGGGCAGATTTTCTGGAAAGTTTCCTTTCGTTCTCCTTCGGGTTGCCTGTCGGGGCACACACTGCAATGCGAAGTAATTTATGGTTCCTTTCTTTTCTCGTGCAGCCTGTGCCTTCGTTCGAAGCTGAGCTATCTTTGGCCTTGACAGATCTGTAACACCGTGCATGCCAAACAGACCCCAGAAGTGACGACCGGGGGTTTCTCGGTGTTAGGGTTTCTTCAAAAACTATAGAGCAACGGGGCTACATCGTAGGACCCCTGACCGAAATCAGGACCCATTATATCTATTTTCTTTTTTTCTAAGAAATGCAAAAACGAATTCGTTACCTGAATCTTATAGGAGATAAACCTTTTCCTTTTTTTTTCTTCAATACCCTCTTCTTTCTCCTTTTCGACGAGACACCTTTCCTGTAATCTTCTTTTGTTCCCCGCTGTGGACTCCTTTCGAATCAGAATCCTCTTCGCGCAGGGGATTAGTTTCCTAGTAAAGTAAATCTAAATGAAGGTAAAAATAAATGGCGAAAAAAATCGATCACTGTCTGTCTATGCGTTTGTCATCATCCGACAGAGAGAGAGAGAGAGAAAGAGGCACGCGGAAGAATAATACGGCATTTCTTTGGTTCTTCCCGATGAAATAATGGTACTCTCATCCCTTCGTACCGGATTCTTTGGCCTGACGTAACGGAATTCAGCCGGATCGTGGCATGCTTGATCGGAAAGGCACACGTGTTCGTCCCAAGGACAAGGGTATCATCCAACCCCAAAAAGGAAACAACATCTGCCCCTGAGTTGGTCTGTTTTGTTTTGTCCTATTGTTGGATGTTTAAGCCGCTGAAAGTGATCGTCTGGAGTTATCTTTTCGCTTCGATTAACTTCATTGATGTCGGAATGTCGGCGTACGCAGGATTAGGAGCAGTAGTGAGGTGTGTTTCAACGCCTCACGGGTAACGGGAGAAAGCATCAAGTTTTCCGGGAATCACACTAGCTTCAACACTAGGAAGAGAACAGCTTGTTTAAGTCTAAGTTTATGTTCGTTTTAATTTTGAGTCGTCTTCTTAAAAATCGGTATTCACATATTAAAAAGTTTGTTTCTTACTGATGGTCTATCGTGATCCCTTTATAAGGTTTCGCAACAAAGTACTCGTATGGAATGATGGCTTCGAACAATTATTTTTACAAATGTAAAACTTGTCTTTCTTCTGTCTTCGTCCGACAGTTGTGTTGGCGAATTATATCCATGTTCAATTGCCTTCAGCAGTTTTGACAGAAGGTAATCATCACCTCATAAGACAACATTTTGTTCAAGAATGGAAGAAAGAAAAAAAAAACACAACACAAACAACGCCAGCGATTTCCCTGCCCAGGTTGGTTGCAATTTGTCAAATTAATTAACCCCGAGGCATTTGGAGTCTTCATTTAGGGGGGCCCATTATTGAATTAGGACTCCATGTGGCAGAAGGGTTCGTGCAGAGCGCATGTTACCTCTTTTAAAGAATATGGCCCTGAATAATCATCGCACTCGGCCTAATGGGCAATAGCCTTGAACGCCGCCTGCTAGTGGCAGGTGCTGTTTACCTCTTTGCTGAGCTGCTCCGTTTGATTGGTCAATTGGTGTAGGGATCAGAACACCAGCAACTGACTGGTGACCGAACTTCCACAAATTATTTGGAAAATATTGTTACTGGTTATAATTCGGTTTGATCGAAGCACGGCATATTCACTTGATGTTTTGTAAGCGGCACGAATAATGGACTCGAGACGTGGCGGTTGGCTTAAGTCGTTACTATTTTATAGGGCAGTCTGATAACCCTTGGGGCTCACTTCGTGCACCAGCCGTGAATTGAGTGTTCAACATAATGCACTCTAAGATGTAGATTTATGCTGGAGCAAATGCACTGCACTACATGAATGACGAATGATACGGTAATAGATCATTGAATTAATTTAAAACTGCTTGCGCTGAGTGGGGTTTTCAATTAAAAACCTAGCTTAATCCATATTAAATGTAAAACTAACTTAAAAGATCTTCGCACCTGACTGTTCTAGGAACAAGCTTTACAAAACTGTTGTGAAAAGGATTATACTGAAGCAGGACACACAAGCTTTAGATATCAAAATTTGCAAAGACGCTAGTAATAAAAATACAAAAGACATGACACTTAAAGAATATTAAAACTAAATAAACTAGATTCATTGAAGTGGTAATAATCTGTAAGAAAAGTCCCGAAATTTTAAATCTTTGGAATATCATCAAGGCTCCGAAAGCATATAACAACAATAAAAATTTTGCAAATGTGAACATTTAAAATTTTATTGATGCTATCAGTTCAGGTTCGGTTGACTTAATGAGGTACCAACAACGGGTAGTAGTAAAACTCCTCAGAGTGCTGAAAACATAAAAAGTAATCATACAAAGTGATAAATGATAAAAAAGTAGGAGACGCTTCCACTTCATACAAATTCTTATTAGCAAAACTATTATTCGTAGCTATACAGCCAAGACACCTACATTTAATTCAGCGAATTCAGTATGATTTTCCTTTCTCAAACAGTAAACTAAACAAAACTATGTAAAGTTGGAGACCAGAACGATTTAAGCGAAAATTCTTTGATTGGAAATTGTTTGACATTAAACGGATAAAACTCATGCTAGGTTAGCTTTAGCCCTGCAT
This sequence comes from Wyeomyia smithii, assembly GCF_029784165.1. Classification (NCBI taxonomy): domain Eukaryota; kingdom Metazoa; phylum Arthropoda; class Insecta; order Diptera; family Culicidae; genus Wyeomyia; species Wyeomyia smithii. The sequence continues at coordinate 52,223,248 of NC_073694.1, forward strand.
ATAACTTCAAGTATCTTGAATCCTCACGTTAATTTCAATAATTTCAAAAAAGAAAAGGAAGATAACAATTATGCGCTTTTTGCGTAACGTCGCTGCCGTTTCGGTGAGTGACAAAAATAAAATAACTACTTTGATTATAACTTAGAAAAAAAGCAAACAAGACAATCACGACCAAACCGAGTCGGGCTGGCCCATGAAGGAGATGGGAAAATTCTAATTTGCAATTGATTGACAAAAAGTTGCGTAAAGCAAAAGGTTTTCATGCTCTAGATACTAGTCGCAAGTTTCTTTTATTTGACAACCGGTGATATGTTTGGGTAAAATTTCACATTTTTTCTTTATCATATTTTAGTTAAGCTGATATTTTTCGGATGTAGCAGATTTCTTTAGATGTTGAAGACTTTCCTCAGGGGCATCTGACACCTTTGGCAGTAATGTGACATAAAATAATAAAAAAAGTAAATAGGGTATACTGCAACTTCTTAAATGTAAAAATGTTTTGAAAGAAACTGAGTTCCGTCTATCTTTTTCTAATGTGTTTAACATTCAAATAAAAATAATTTAAATTTTTGTTTTGTGCTTTTGTCTAGTTGCAATTTATGATTTTCCTGGCTTTTGGAAAATGTGAATAAATAAAGACAATTTATGAGTGATTCTCATGGAGTCTCATAAGCCGGTGTATAACGAGTCTGTATCGACTGTACCCCAATAATGAAAATGTTGGCCTTAAAAACAAAAAACCTACATTTGGATTCATATGCTTCTTGCATTTTTTGAAAATTTTGAGCTTTGGATGCATAAACATTTTTCATGGCTCAGCACAGTGGTATAAAACGCAAAAAACGTGATCGTCAGCCTTTTGAGTATAAAGATTCCATTTAAATGCTGTTTTTTTATCTAAATGTCCTGAACCCTATAAAAAAGTTGAAAATTTACCCAAGATGTGTTCGGTAGAATGATGTGTTTTATAAATATAAAAAAATGTCTAGAGCATAGCAGGCCTCGCGTCATCTGCAGAAAATCGCGATGTTTGACAGGAAAGATACTCCGATTTAGTCACCTACTACGGTGACACAGCCCTTCCTTGCCATCGCAGTTGTGGAGATGCAGAGGTAAACCCGGTCTCCGAAAACAACGACTGTTACATTTTGTTCCTTCCAATCTCTTTTATCACCCTAACGATCGTGAAGACGTGGCCGGCGCCGTTTTCGATTTGAAGATGGTAAACTAATCCTAAGTATCCATATACGTGGTTCTTTGTGCAATTTCACTAGCTCGGATCGATCACGGAGAAGCGCGGCCGTCAAGCTCAAGTTTAAGTTGTTATTGCTGTCATAAAACTTTTGGCGTGAATGACCAGCAAAGATGATGTTGAACATAGACCCGAAGAGAGGCCGACGACTTCGAGGTAGACCTTGCCCGCTTCGGATTAAAAAAAGAATGACTGAGCAGCGGGTGTGATGAGCGACTGGAAAGGAGCAGCCCAAGACCGAATTTCGTAGAGGCTTTTTGGGTTTGTAATAGGACTTCTGAGACTATCCCCATTCCAGGTGGACAAATTTGATTTTTGTTTATTATTGTTATTATTGTTTATTATTTATTTAACTACAACTGACATAGTCTCAATGAAGTAACTAATCGGAAAACCGATTAGAGTTGACAACATCATTCACAAATCAGCATAAATACCAATTTTAAGGAACGGAGGTTACAATACATATAAAATAACAAAAATCAGCCAAGAATAGTATCAAGGATTAACGTCAATGACTCTGTGAAAACTAATCGAAGACATTGCTTCTAACGATTCTGTTCTTAAACTTTTTTAATGAAATAGAAAAGACGATGATGGACACTTTTAAAACACAGCACATCGCTTGAACCGGTCCATGCTTTCCATAGTGAGTACGATGAAACACGGATCGAAGAAAGTTTCGAGATCTAAGAGGCCTGGAACCGACGTCCAAATTTATCATCGACAGGAGTTCAAAAGCGTCGATTTCACACACTAAGGCACACTGAGGCGTTCCTCCTTGTGCTTAGAGTATCAATATACAACAACTTGCATCTGTCTTCATATGGTGGTAAGTTGACTGAATTTGACTCAAGACATCCTAAGTAATAGTAGCAGGGGCTCGCAAGAATTACAGGTCACAAAAATCCTTGACAAAGTACATAATAAATCCTAAGGTGCGGTTAGCTTTCGAAGAAATGGCAGAGTAATGGTTCTGGAAGGTAAGCTTAGAATCCAATTCCTCTTCAAGATCTTTAACCATATCAACACCTTCGAGAGGAGTACCTTCGATAGCTATACATGATTGGAGTTTTACGTCGAGTGAGGCTTACAATTGAGTATTTGGAAACACTTATGGTCAAGTTATTGATGCAGTACCGTTCTGTACACCGGTTGATAAGAGTTCTAGACATCGTACAGTGAAAAATATTCCTAAATCGTCCGCATTAACTAGTTATATGGAATTATGAAACAAAAATCATTAATAAAGATTAGGAATAGGAATGGACCTAAGTTACTTCCTTGTGGGATACCAGACTGATTGCAGAAGGTGTGGGATTCAGTGGAACCAATCTTCACTGACAGGTTGCGATTTTTCCGAGATAATGAACAAAATCGCCTGAAGCGTCAAAACGGCTTAGCTTTCGTAACAGTATGTTGTGGTCAATGCGGTCCAAAGCAGCCTTGAGAGCAGTGTACACTGTTATAATTTGAGCATTTGTCTCAATCTTCTCAAATTGCTAAATGAGCTGACTTGTAGCAGGGTTATGTTAAGCGAGTGTTTAGAAAAGGAGCCGTGTTGCTCCGTCGTTTTGATAGGCTGAAAAAGTTTCAAGTTGAAATTATTTTTGAAAAAAATGTAATTTTTAAATACGCTCTTTTGAAAAGTTACTTTTGCCGAGAAAATTACGTTTAATGGAAAATGAATCGATGGTATTCTTTCCAAAGTAAAAGCTTCTATTCGAAATTTATTATTTATTTGACAATTTGTGAGCTCCGCTTATTTGATACTTTAATAGTTCCAGAATGTTATATTTTTCTATAGTTGATGTAACAGTAGGCCACTCTATTTAGATTCTTCACGCAGATTTCGCATGAGTCCGCTCTCTACTTTTTTGAAATTGTGTTTTCTCAAAGAACATAATTCCAATCGGTATGTAGGATTGCTCTCTCAATTTTTATCAGAATTATACCAATTTTTGTAGAGCTCAAGTATTACATATTAAATACGCATATGCATGTGGATTTTTCCATATAACCTGATTTTTTTTTATTTTATTGATTTATTCAAGTCAATTTTTCTTCCGTTTTTTCTCCTTTTTTATTGGCAATAGGCATGAAATAAATAAGTGTTTTTGAAAAAGGTATATTTCGCAAAAAGAATTATAATTAAGTGAAGTGCAAGTTGCTATAAGATGCAGAAACAGGTATTAAAAAACGGAACTAAATAAAAAGAGACAATTTGCCAAGATAATTAATTTAGAAAGCACACCAATTCAGTTTGATCCGATCCAAGAGGGATAACGTAATTTTCGTATCGGGACACTCCTCGCAAACCCTATCACTGTTTGCATCTTTAGATTTCAATTCAAACCTTGTCCTTATGAATTCCAACCATTGTCACGACCGTTGCAACTCGTCGTAGGTAATAACATGTACCTATTTTATTTCAAAAAATCCTTTCATTATTGGCAGTGCAAGGCTTCTTTTCCCCAGCCATTTGCATTATCTTCAATATTCTATAGTTTGAACAAACCTATCATTGTCAGACGGAACCGTCTGGGTTCTTCATAACGAGGATTGCATTGCTTGCGCGCCCGGTAGAAGTGGAAGCTGGTGCAGCAGAACGCCGCCGCGCGTCCTTTTTCTTTTTTTTTCTGTCTCTCTCTCTCTCTATCCTGGCTCCGAGCATCGGGCGCTAACAAAGTCGGTAACCCCTATCTTTTTTTTTGTTCCGGATGATTGAATCAGACTGATAGGAGGACTTTCTCGTTGTTATATTACAGAGAAGAAAAAAATATCGTACAGGAAATATAATTACCCGAACCGCCGCCGTTTTGGTTTGTCCGTCCGAGCGAGCCAGGAAATTATCTGCTCGTGTAGCGCATCGCTTGAAGGGTCATTCGATTTGACATTGTATAAAACTTGCGACCCTCTCTTGGATCGAATCAAGAGGCATGGCATGTGTTTGGATTAATATCGGATCAGAAGCTGCTGTTATTTCGGGAAAAGTAGCTCCACATTCAGTCGGCAACACAATCATCGAGAAACTTCAGCAAAGGATGTTTCTCTACTATCAGACGAATCGCTTGCTTCTATTCGGAGCAAATCAACCGAACGGAGACCACAATCCTCACGGCGGTGTTTCTAATTTATCCGACTTTGCGCGCACTAAGTGGAAAGGTGTGTAATTAGTTTTATGTGTTTTTCCGGTTTCGTTGAATTACTCTTTCGAGGCTACTTTAGCGAACGGAACAGAGGAGGGGTGAATTCCCTGTGCCAAAAAATAAACGAAGGAGAAAGTTCAAACAAAAGCACCACCACCGAAGAAGAAGAAGGAACAATCTCGGTAAAAGGCAGGGATAATGGCTAGCAACCGAGCCTGGCCTGGGTTGGCTGTTCAGCTGCATGTTAAATCCAGATGCAATTGGCATGCAATTTATTAGCCTGCCATTGAAAAACCTTCTGATCGGTTGTACCTTCTTCTACAGAAGAGGCGGTTTGTTGTCGGCTTGCATCCTTTTTATCTCATCCGTTCCGCTGAATTGCACGGTAGAGGGGGCCATCAGTAGTAATGAGCAGTTAATTTTCCAAACGTTTGCTGTATAACCGAGAAGGTACCGAATGGATGATTTTGTTGCCGCCATCAGGCGGTCTGGGTCTGCACGCACGCACGATTGTGGTGCGATAGGCAGCCAAGAGATAAACCTCACTTGATTAGGATTCTAATGAAGAGACTCATTTGTTGGTGTTTTCCCAGCGCGTCTTTCCAAACACTGCTCGTAGCAGTGACAAATGACCAAACCTATTTGCGCTCTGCCTTCGCTCTTGGGGAGAAGGACGCTGCGCGATAACGGAATAGAATCCATATGTTTGAACAGATTATCTTTGCGTTAGTGTCGTCAACCAGATTTAGAGGAGAAAAAAAACGACAAGCAACAATGAGGAAGAGAACGATAGTTCCCTTCAAGTACTTCAAGATAATCGTTTTTCCTCCGATTCTCGACTATGTTTACACCGCACAATGTGTGTCGTCCCTGAGTGGGTTATGTGTGCGCCGCCTCATTACCGCAGGTTGTCTCGTACGTTCGCGTGTTCTCTAGCGGACGCTGTAAGGCGTTGAGAGATGTGAGGCGAGGAAGGCGCGTACGCGCGCAGAACGCAATCCGTTCGAGAATGTCTTATCGCTGTCTCCGTGGGAGTAGAATGGGAACCGAAGCAAATAAGTCGTGTAATAACTTACCACTCCTTGAGGAGATTGCTGGCGCTTATCGCATCGAATGATTAATAACAAGTGCAAGCTGGTAGCAGCTTATCCAGTTGAGAGTTTGTAGAATCAATCTTTAGTTCAAAACAGCGATAATAGTGACATCACTGTCGAGACAATTTCGATGATTTATGTATGAAAACAAACGAGGAGGCGCTGTTAGTAAACAAATGTTACGTGCGTTTACAGTTACAGTTTTTTGGCAGTCTTCGAATGTTCTATATTGTGAGTACAAATTTTCAACACACAGCATGAAATTTTTCTTGCTTTTAAAATTAATGTTCCAAATTTAAAAAAAATATTATTCAGGGTGGCCACTCATTTTACATTTTCGAGTTCCCGCATTTTTCCCGCATGATTGCAAGAAATTCCCGATTGTCAGAAACGGTAACTAGGTTATGTTCATTCGACGGCTGAACGCCAATTTCTGGACCCTAAATCGGAAGTAATGGCTCATATCATTTCTACCGAATTTGGACGGGACATTCTACACAAACAGTTGGTTAGTTACATAAAATGCAACCTTTGCCTTCCCATGGTAGACAGGTTAAATACAATTTTTGCGGTTTTCTCAAATTTGCAAATCTTCCATAAGGCAGTCAATAATCGTGTTAGCTATTTTGTTTATTATATTCATTATGTTTGTCTATCTGTCTCCTGAAAAATATGATATAAGCACCCTTTTTTTAACGCATAACAACCTATGAGGGGAACAACAACAAACCAAACAGCACTATTCGTACAAACATTTTTTTTTCGTTGTTCAAATCATCGGGAAAAGTCGTGGGAAGTTAAGGGTGAACATGAAACTACTCAACCTAAGAGTAATAAATATTTTGATTGAATTGATTATTTAGGGAACAAAACTTGTGACATGGATTTGCGTTTTTTTTTTCTCAAATTAAAGATATTATTTTACATTCAGGAAAAATACTGCGATTTAACTGTATTTCGTTTATCACGCATTACATAGATTCTGAAAACTTCAGAAGTGCATTCACAACTTTTTCAGTATTTTGATTTTCTAGTTCATCAAAGTTGCATCTCTCTGGTTATCTGCCAACATCTTCAACTTGTTTGCATCCAGCGCTCAAAATGGCCAAGCTGATAAAAAAATGATATAAGGGGCCAACATTACAGAATAAGTGATTTCGAAACTTTAGAAATAACCTGGAAATCAGAAAAATGATCTTAAATTATTATTTTTCAAATTTAAAGGCTGCACGAACTGTCTTGCAGAAATCGTTGAAAAGAAACAAATTTATTTTTAACTTCTTTTAAACTTTTCAAGAAAAAAAAAATGTTACTCGAAATTTTCTCAAATCCTTATTAGGATTTTTTCTGAAGAATTTTTGGTTTTTGTTTCTCCATGATCATCAATAAAATATTTTTCTAAAATCAACTCTTTGAAATGTTTAATTTAAAATATTTTTAATACTCAACTACTACCAACAACTTTGCCGAAAACATCGCACCAATCAAGCAAATCGTTCTGGTTTTGAAAAAAAAAAACTTTCAGAAATTTTAACTTCTTCCGTGTTCAAATAATCAACGTTGTAACATTTGGCAACTTAGAATTTAAAGCTTTTTGAGATATTCAATAATTTTTTTCAATAGAACTACTATCTAAAGCTTTGCCGGAAACATCACACCAATCAAGCTAATTATTTTGGCTTTTAAAATATTTAAAGTATTTTTGTTTATTGGCCACAGATTTAGCAGCGGTGCACAGGGCGATTGCAGGGCTAGCGCTACGATCCTGCAGACACTAACAGTCTCTTTCGAGCCAAAACACGAACCTACGACGACTGACTAGTTAGGCCAGTATGGTACTCTAAGGCCAGTTACAATACGAAAAGCATGTAAAAAGTCGTAGGAAGAAACAAATAAAATAAATAAAAAGTTTTCTTGAAAAATCTCGAAAACGAAAATATTATTTTCTAAGAGTATTTATACCAAAAATAGTTTTTTTACAATCAAATTGTATAATTTACAGAAAAAATACGAGTTTGAAATATGTACAAAAATTAGTTTTTCAAAAAATTTCAAAATAATGTTTGCTTTATTTTGTGGCAAGTTTTAAATGTTTTTTCAATTAACTGCTCCGCATAGCAAGTTCGTCCCAAACCCAAATTTTCACCAGCATTGAGTTTCTAAACGGATATGGTAGCAAGTTTCGCTACAGTTCGCCAAATATTTCTTCTAAAAGACTAGCTGAAATAAAAATCTATTTGAAAAACTGGAGATTCAGAACTGTGTGCCACTTATTTTATCTTCAATTCGTTCATTCAAACAACTACCAATAACTGATAATGTTAGTAAGACTGTACAGTGAAACTTATTTCGCATTGCTCTTAGAAATTGGAACAGTTTCTATTGTACATATGAGAATTTATGATAAATTCTCTCACTAAAAACGATTTCTCGACAAACTGGCAACTTTCATTCCCAGATTCGGGACCGATTTTCGACCCCGGTTTCAATTCGCTTTACTATCTTGAGAAGTCCCACAGAGTCCATTCAATTTTTTTGGATAACACCAGATTTCGACATTTAATGCTATTCTAAGACATTTGGTGGCAACAGTTATTTCATTTCAAAAGTAAGTTTAGTGACTTTTTGGTCAAAAAATTGACTGCTAAAGAAAAATGTGACTTTTGAGGGACCAACTTGCAGTCCTGCACTTCCAAATTCTCCATCATCTGTAATTGCATCATACACAATGCTTTGAAAAAATCTTAGTAACAAAATCCCGATCAAATAAAAAAAATCCCGACATTTTCCCGCATTTTTCCCGATGTAATTTTATTCCCGACTTTTTCCCGCATTTCCCGATTGAGTGGCCACCCTGTATTATGAATAGTTGGGAAAAGGCTTCATCACCAACATATAGGTTGCAGAATATGTATTTTTATAAAATTCTCATTCCTTCAGAACATTATTTTTATGTAAAAATTAAAATAAGAAAAAATAAAGAGAAAAGACTGATTTTAAGGGGATCATTAATTTGGAGCTCAATAACTTTTTTTCTCTAAGAGATAGAATTTTTATTTCTTCGACAAAAGTTGTTTCACATTTTATAAAAAAATTGATTTGTAATTCGAAACGAAAATGATTTATTCGAGATTTATTCAGACATACACCTTAAATCTCAAATATTACGTTGCAGCTTAAAAATACTCAATGAATCATGAAACTTTTGTGAAGACACTAATATCAGAAAACTAATAGTTTTCTCCGCCTGTTTTTTGTATCCGTCCTACTGTGTGGCGGGCTAAACAGGAAATTACCCCGAGCTCAATTTGAAATCGATATAAGAAAAAAAAACTATTGTATAAAAACGCTGAAAAACAAAGGATCTCCATTTTAGCCTGAAGTTAAGCGCTTCAGAAAAAAATTCAATTTCTTATTTTTTTCAACAAAAAGGGTAAGGTAAAACTAAATTGCTTTCCAGATAAATGGCCAGCACATTCACGAGTTATTGGAAAAAAGAGAGAACCTATAAACCTTGTGATTCTGCATACCTCCAGTGCACAGTGGACCAATAAGGCAAAAAGTGGAACTTAATTCCATAGCGCCTTTCATCTTTACCCTAGCTTAATAGTGTCTTCAGAACACTACGCATAATTGCGAATTGTCAAAAAATATAAAAAAATGTTTACTATACTAAAAATAAAAAAAATAACTTTTTTGTGTTAAGAGATAGAAGAATAGTTTATTCAGAAAACGTATTTTTAACCTATAGGGTAACGGGGGTATTTTGATCAGCTTTGGAAAAAGATCGCACAATGTATTAGAAAAAACACAATGTTTCAACATAAATACTTACTCTATTATACCATTTTTAAGAGCTCAGTGCCTATTTTAACATACATCGTTCAACAATGCAATATATTGAAAAATATCCTAGAAATATCAAATTTTCTACGAAGTATTGAAAACATATTTTGGTCCACCACATTTTAATTTTGGCCCACCTCTATATTTAGAGCCGTGTGTGAAAATATTTCAGACTAGTTATATTTAGAAATAGTAGGTTTGAGGAGGACATCCTTCTACTGTGAATTTTTGTAAATTAGGCATCTAAAAATGAAAAGATTAGGTTTGAATGCGGTTTGACAGGCATTCGCAGCAAACTGCATATCGTTGAATGTGATAAATTAAGGAGTAATTACCTGTAAATTGTCACAAGCTGCTTCTTGTTTAGCGCGCAACGGCCGAATGGCTGTTAAAACTTGGCATGGCCAAAATATGTTCGCTTTAGAAAAAGACAAACATATTTCGGCCATGCCTTAAACTACTATTTTAACTTTTTCCAACTTGTAAGAGTACACAAACTGTTTCTATGATATTTTATTGATGTTACTACAACATCGAATTGTTTCAAAAACATACATATTTGTTACAATAGCTTCCGGACGTTGACTTGTATATTATCACTTCCTCTTGACTTTAGGCTGACTCAGCCATGATTTACACGGTGACAAAAAAGTCCGGTCACACTTTGTTGGGGTCGCCTGTAGCCTACACATTGCATCTCTCTGGTGCCATCTTTATGTCAAATGAAAGGGTTAACTTTGCTGCTCAAAGTGGCAGAGTTTCGTTTCTGTGCAGTTTGTTTACATTCAATTACCTAAAACCGCTCGAAATCAACCGGAAATTCGTGTACCGGACCATAAATCAGTACCTAGAGACCGGAGGCACCGAGGACGAGGCACGATCTGGACGACCAAGGTCTGTGAGAACTCCAAGGCTGAAAAAGATTATACGAGACCGGATTCGCCGGAACCCCGCCCAATCTGTACGGAAGCTGGCCAGGAACCTTAAAATGGACCGAGAATCAATCCGCCTGCTTCTGCGCAAGGATTTAAAACTTACACCGTACAAAAAACAGGTGATTCATGGGGTTACCAAAGCTACAAAGGACAAGAGGCACCAACGGTCGCGGGAGTTGCTCGGTTGGCGCGCAGATGACGGGATTATTTTTTCGGACGAGAAGCTGTTCGTTTTGGAGCAAACAGTCAATCGCCAAAATGATCGAGTTTGGAGTGTGAGCCTCCAGCAAGCTCCTGCGGACAAGCTGAACGTTTCCCGGTTTCAAAATAAAACGTCAGTAATGGTTTGGGGAGCCATTTGCAAGAGAGGTAAACTGCCTCTTATTTTTATCGATAAAGGGGTCACAGTCAACGCAGCGTACTACCTGGACACGGTTTTGATTAAAAATGTTCTGCCTCAAGCTGAACTATTGTTTGAAGACGATTACTACTGCTTCCAGCAAGATGGCGCCCCATCCCACACCGCAAAGGTTGTTCAGGCGTGGTGTGAGGAAAATTTGACCGATTTCATTTCGAAGAATGAATGGCCTCCGTCGTCTCCGGATCTGAATCCGCTGGATTATTTCGTGTGAGGATACATGATGTAGAAGCAGAATGACTATAAAATAATAAATTTGGAGCAATTCAAGCGAGTTATCACGAAAATCTGGGACGAGATGCCGATGGAGCACGTGCGCGCCGCTTGCGACGACTTTCCGAGACGTCTGAAGCTGGTTCGATCAGAGAGAGGTGGTGTAATTCCGAGATATCGTCTGTGAAGTATCTTCATGAGTTACTGAATAAAGCTATGAAAGCCAGGTTCCAGATTTTCTTCTTATTCTTTGAAATATTGAGATTTTCCTGTGTGACCGAACTTTTTTGTCACCCTGTAGAATTATATTAACTAATTCCAAAACAATACTACCTAGAGTCAGTTTTTTGCCAAAAATTATAGTGTAGTATGATTCTTAGGTGTGCCTCAATTGTGCTCGAAATCGCAGGGATGGATCTATGTTAAAAATAATCAAACCCATATTGTTTCGTTGGGTTGTCAGGGGGACTATCTCCGAAATAGGGTGATCATCAAAAACGGCCATATTCGATGTATTTTATTTAAAAAAATTTATTAATATTTTTTGATGAAAAATATTAATAACTTTGAGTAAAACTGAGATATTTATGATGTCAGCATTGCAAATTGTTTCTCTCAAAAAGCTCTAAAAGTCGTTCATAGACAGTTTTGGGATGAAACTTGAAATAAAAAAGCTAGAGCGCAAAATGTGTTTTTTCAATTTATTATCGGCTGTTTTCAAAGATAGAGAAAAACTTTTTTTTACAAAGTGACTTAAAACTAATCGAGCCATAACATTGTAGAACAAAATTTTCTTCTATCTACAAAGATAAAAAAATAAGATACTTAATTGCATCAAAAATGTTGGTCATCCAAATTTTTGATAATTTTTCAATAAGCGCTTTATAATATGTAACAACTTCGCAGAAGAAATTTTTTCTCTAAAATGTTGCTATAGAGCTCGTGACCAAAATTTCCCCTTAAATTTGGTTTCTGGACCATTGTGCAATGATGCATGCATAGTTTTCTTATATTCATCGAATTTATCAGATAAAATGCGTAAAATGTTAACGAGTGGGCCAAAATATGCATGTGGGCCAAAATATAACTTTGATATAACTTTGTAAGGAAAAGTCCTGGTGATATACGGTCTTTGACAAAAATGTGTGTTTTATGTGCCCTAACAATTCCCCCGAACAATACAACTAAAAAAATTATGTACAAAAAACTAACTTCTCTGCAGCTTCAAGTGCGGCAGGGTAGACGCAGTCGTTTATGCTCACCACTACTAATGCGACGCCTCGCGTAAAAATGACATTTTTGGTTCAAGCTTTCTGCTGAACAAAACCGATGTCAGCGAGAGTAAACATTCATTACACACCACCTCTCTTTAGTGTCTGGTAATCTGTTTCGTTATGCCTTTCAGTTTCTTCTCTCGACGTCATTGAAATTTGAGAGAGACCACGTGGCCGCGAGAGTTCGCAGATCCATATTCAGAGCTTTCGTAGTGCAAATGAAAAACGAGCAAATTCATTCATTATTTCTGTCAATGTGGTGGAATTCTTCCGTCGATGTATAGTTTCATTCAAACCTCTACACCCATTTTGTTCATTTGAAAACTTGAACCTCACATAGTCCGCATTGTATACGTTTGTCTTCTTACGCGCTGCTTTCTTTTTAGTTTAAAATTTCAACATCGTCAAAGGAAACGCTTTAGCATTGAACTAAGATTTGATAAACAAAGATAGGTTTTTTACTCATGCGAAAAGTTTTGAGGCAAAAAGATCATAAACATAATTTTATTTATCGTTGGACAAAACCTGAATGATACTGACATTGCATATCACAACGCCATCCGTCGAGCGAATGTATAGAAAATGTGGATAAAGGATGTATAGATGTATATGGATGTATAGAAAATGTGGATGAAATGAAGCAGATATCACTATTCTACGGGAAAATTATCGGAAAACTCGCAGTCATAATAGACCGTAGAATTTCTTTGCCATATAGATGAATGTAGAGAGATAAAAGTTTTCGAAACTGTTATCACGATACTGTTGTTTCAGTGTTGCAAATGTTGATTGAACAGGTAGCCCACTTGGTCACGCTTCGCCTCTGTAACCAACCCCCGCACACTGTTTCCAAAAAAATTGATTTTAGAACCAAAGTGTCTTCAGCAAAGTTGTTCCATTGATTTCTCTTCATGTTATAGAAGTTACAATTTTGTGATTGATCCACTTAAAAGTGAGCAACGAATTTAATTTTTCTCATTTTGGAATATGAAAATCCACTTTGTTCGGCAAAGTTGTAGCACATTTAAAAAAAAAAACAACTTTGTTGAAGACATTATACCTCTATCTACCTATTTGAATGGACTTATGTAGAGTTTTCTATAGCTCACCTCTAAAATCAATTGTTTTCAATTTAACCTTTTACAGTGATTTTCTACAATTTTTCAATGTTCTACAATATTGTTTGCTGTAACAAAACGAACAATTTCTTCGAAGAAATTTTATTTTCATCTCAAATATATTGTTGGCTATTGACAATTTTTACTTAAATAATGCATTTATTTACACTAATTACGTTTTACTAAAAAAATGGATTTTGAAGCCGTAGTGTCTTCAGCAAAGTTGTTTTGTTAGTTATTCTCCTTTTATGAAAGTTAGAACTTTGTTATCAATCTACCTACAAGTGAGAAACGAATTTCATTTTTATCAAATATGCATATAAAATCAACTTTGCTGGAAGTTGTTGCGCATTTTACATGAAAAAACTTTGTCGTACAGTACTTCTGTTTGCCAATTTAAATGAACGATTTTAAAATCATTTTTTGATACAACTTTTTGTTGTGATTTTCTAAAATTTTTCAATGTTCTACAATGTTGTTTACAATAATACAACACATAAGTTCACCGGAGAAAGTTTATTTTCACCTCAACTATTTATTTAGTTATTGACGATTTTTACTAAATTAATGCACTAATTTACATACAGATGTCTACACAGGAGACAGCGAGAGACAAATGCCCCAACCCCACAAAAGCCTATTCGAATAGGCAGGTACATTGCCGAACAAAGTGAGTTTTTATAGGCAAAAATAAAAAAAGGTAAATTCGTTTCTCACTGTTTAGTGGAATAATCACCAAATTGCAACTTCTATCAAATGGAAAATAAATGATGGATCAACTTTACTGAAGGTACTATGGCTCTTAAATCATTTTTTTTTGTGCCCCGGTGGAAACTATGGTCGTATGCTGACTAGGAAGGGGGTCGTACGCGGCTGTGTCCACATATTAGGGGCGACGTACAACAGCATCTGACCCGGAGCGGGCGGCAGCCCCGTCAACAGGATGTAGGTATCGCGACCCTGGTAAGGTAGCATACCGAAACCTTTCTTTTAACCACGAACAACGGAATTAGAAATACGGAACGGATCAATCGGCAAAGACCAAGGCTACGAACAAGGGAAAAGATTAGGGTGAACGATTGGAAATTGGGTACTTGGAACGTCCGATCTCTCAATAAACTGGCGCACGCCGGCTTGCTTGCCTGAGAACTACAGCGGCAAGAAGTCGAAATCGCAGCGATTCAAGAGGTTCGGTGGCTTAATTCCGGAGAAAGAGAATTCCGCGTAGTAGACCCTATTGCACACACTTCTTTCGAGTACCACATCTACTACAGTGGCGGCGAAGCAGCGGGAACGGGGCGTCGGTTTCATAGAGCTGAGTAATCAGAATACAAGAGTCATCCGGTGGAGGCCCGTAGATAAGCGTATATGCGCGTTGAGGATTCAGAGCAAATTCTTCAACTACAGTTTAATTAACGACGAAACGACGAGTTGCGAAGATTGTTTACACTATTCCAGTAAAGGAATTTTATCTTTATTCTTAACTTCGGAAAGATAATCTTATTCTGGCATTTATTTGATGCATGAGTCATTTAAAATGCAAGTTTTCATTCAAAATTTAATAATGATTGATCATTACGATGTTAACACATCGATACATAACAAATACCAGAGTTTAGTTTTTTACACTATTTGAAAAAGAAGAGAGCAATGTCACTCAAAGCGAGGAGTCAAGTTGACGCAGACTATCTTTATAGGGTTAAACTACTTCATCAGTGCAATAAGTTCTAGATTGTTAATAGTTTCATTTGAGATTCGTTTTATTAAAGTTTTGCAACTACAATTATATCACCTTGACTTTCCCTTCCCTATTTCCTACACTTAATAATCTGTACCGAAGCAATCGTAAAACCGATCCACTATTTCTCCAAAACAAATAAACCGTTTAGGCGTGAGGAAATTGTTGTAGAACTTTTCTCTCCGCTGGAACCCCGTGCGTGAGACGATCGTTCGTAACTTGTTTCGGCGCGAACAATTCTGATTCGTCACTCTGGGAGTGAAACCATCCGTTCCAAGCACACACATCAAAGATTTCCGCTCGGTGCGGTACGGTACGGTATGGCGATTGGACGATGTCGGATCAGATCAGATCAGACACCGGGAAACGGAACTATCTGGCTGCCGAAACGGCGACGATGATTTTCCAGATGAATTATTAGATAAGTTTCACGATGACTTTTATTACTTTCACACCTAATTAATTTCTGCTTTCGTTCGTGTCGGAGAACCCTCGGTGCGCCGCAGTGCAATAGATTGTAAGTTCGAAACTTTCAATGACGGATTTATTACCCGTAAACTGTTGTTGGATTTTGCTTCTTAAGCATCGGTGAGTGAGTTGTAGGTTTGACAAAATCTTCCGGGTACTGCGACGTGAAGGGCGGGAGCAGGTCAAAAGCAGTGCCCAGCCCAGGTAGTGCAGCATACGATGCTGAAATGCGTAATTCCTCTCCCGGAACAGATGTTTGCAAGCTGTGCTTACAAGCCAAAAAGAAAGATGCCAACTCATTATCCTGTCCCGATGTGTATCCTTTCATTAGTAACTGCTTCAGCTCTCTCTTACTTTCCTTCTCCTGTTGAAATGCAAACAATCAAAATTGGTTGCGAAAGAAAGCTTATTTTCTATGAAAATAAAAAAAAATATCAATTTTTTCTGCTTTCGCAGTATTACATGGGAAAAGCCAGCCTGCAATGGGGAAATACGTACTCGGCCGACACGAGTGCATTCATGTCGGTTTTGCTACTGCTTGAGTTGTTCTTACATCCTTCAGAAGATTATGGTTAATTGAATTCTACACCGAGCCATTCTTGCAGACTTTCTATTACCCCACAACGGTGTGTGGCTGCATCTGAGGTAAGGGTGAGTGTTCTTGAAAATTCCAAAACCGAAAGATTGATGAGTTTTCAATGACCTTCGGGATTGAATGCGACAGGATGCGGCTCGCTAGGACCTACCTCAGCGCTGCGAGTGGTCTGTGGTTCCCGCGTTAGAGCGTTGCAGGACCCCGTGGTTCGAAACTTATTTCTAAACTGGTTAAACTGTGAAAAAACTTGCTTCAACGGCGCACAATTAGTGACTCCTAATCCGGTCTTAGCGAACCAAAATCCGAACTAATTAGGCGGAGATTATTACAACGCAACAGCTGAGTTTTTCCTATTCTAATCTTATCCCAATTTACCGCGACACCCTTCGCCGAAAAACATTCGCTGCACGTTAATTGAGTGTGTTGCAGTCTATTGGCGTTTGTAGGGTTGACTGACAGTTGCAGAAGATATTCATGCATAATGTATATGGATGCGAACAGTTTCTGACTGGTGAGAAAAATAAAAAGGGAATCTCCGAAAGCGCAATTTCTCCCCCAGTGGTACTCTAATTGCTTTCAAATTGATCCAGATTTTGAGTAGTTCTTTTCCAATTAATCGGGGTTTCGTAGCTGGCAGACCCTCGTTTTTCCAGGTATGAAGAGCAGAGCACTCTACCAGTTGCTACTGTATACCTTACGTAGTTACGTTTTTCCTGTTTGCCTGTCTGACACTCTTTGTTCACTTTGACGATTGATTTGTTTTGTTGATTTTGACAGATTCAAAC